>NC_080455.1:5375374-5552874 GCF_028018845.1 Melospiza georgiana | reverse complement strand
CCTATCAATTTGTTTGGGAATTGGGAAAACTCATAAATATGTTCAGAAATTGGGAAAACCCATCCATTTGTTTGGGAATTGGGAAAACTGATGCCAGGCCCTGGGCCCAGCTGGCAGCAGGAGCTCCTGTGCCAGGGATGCCCCTGCAGAGCTCCCTGGAAGGGAGCCTTTCCCTGCTTGTTCTGAGCTCCCAAAATTTGGGATTTACACCAAAACCCCTCAGGGCTGCACTGACACCATCACAGTGTGTGGGATTTGGAGAAAATTTGTGTTTAGGATAACAGAATCTCAGGAAAACAAACTGGGATTACAGGAAACCCAGTGGAGTTTAGAGGGTCTTTTCCTGCTTGTTCTGAGCTCCCAAAATTTGGGATTTACACCAAAACCCCCTCAGGATGCACTGACAGGATCATGGATGTGGAACTTAGAGAAAAATCCTATTTAGGATCCTAAATGGAACCTCAGGAAAACAAGTTGGGATTACAGGAAACCCACTGGAAATTCAGTGGAGTTTAAGGGAACCTTTTCTTCCCTGCCCATGGAATGCACCTGGAATGCCTCAGGAATTGCAGGGAAAAGGGAGAATTTGCACCTGGAATGCCTCAGGAATTGCAGGGGAGAATTTGCACCTGGAATGCCTCAGGAATTGCAGGGAAAATTCAGGATTTGTACCTGGAATGCCTCAGGAATTGCAGAGGAGGATTTGCACCTGGAATGCCTCAGGAATTGCAGGACAAAGGGAGAATTTGTACCTGGAATGCCTCAGGAATTGCAGGGAAAATTCAGGATTTGTACCTGGAATGCCTCAGGAATTACAGGGGAGAATTTGCACCTGGAATCCCTCAGGAATTGCAGGAAAAAATCAGGATTTGTACCTGGAATGCTTCAGGAATTGCAGGAAAAATCCTAAATAGGACTTAGGAAGAACCTCAGGATGGTTTGGGTGGGAAGAGACCTCAAAGCCCACCCCATTCCAAGGGCAGGGACACTTCCCACCAACCCAGGTTGCTCCAGCCTGGCCTTGGACATTCCCAAGGATCCAAAGCTGCTCTGGGAATTCTATCCTGATCCCTTCACAGGGAGGAATTCCTTCCCAAAATCCCTCTTGGAGCTGGCAAAGCTGGAAAATCTGTCAGGATTTGTCCTGGAAAATGTGGAAAATCCATGTCCCTTAGGAGGTTGGAGGGAATATTATCCCAGGATCCTGACAGGAATGGGGTTCCAGCCCTCCCTGTGTCATCCTCACTGCCAGCTCCACCACCAAACCTCCAAAGAGCAAAAAAACCTTGGAATTCCCCCAAATCCTGCTCCTAATGTGATCCTTGTCACCAGCAAGGCAAACTGGGATTATTTAGAGCCCTGGATTAGAGCAGGATCTGCTGGGAATGAAGGGAATGGAGAAATTCCCATTCCTGGAGAGGTGACAGATTTATGAGCTCTCACTTCCCAATCCAACTTGTTTTTATACAGAATTTTTTGCTTTATCCTGCTCTTCTCCCGGAATTTTTTTTCCTATTCCCACTCCATTGGGAAGGCACACAGGGATTAGGGACAGGAATTCATTAAATCCTGGAATTTCTCCTCCACACCAACCTTTCAAAGCAGGATCATGGTGTTACCCTGGAAGAAATGCATGAGCAGCACTGCCAGCCCTCAGCATCCCTGGTTTGATTTCAACAAAACCTGGCAAAAATGACTTTTTTCCTTAGATAATCCCACTGAACTTTGCAGAAATAACAAATTTTACAACTCCTGCAATTTACAGAGCACTGAGTAGAAAAAAAAAAAATAAATTCCTGCTTGGCTAAAACCTAAGAGAACATTCAGGAAAATATAGATGTGGACAAAAAAGCTTTTTCCAATCTGTTCTAGAATGAAATGGAAGGTGGCCAGGCCCACCCCTTTTCCCACCCAGCCATTCTGTTTTTATTTGAAATCAGCAGCCCCAAACCTCATCCATGGGCACCAGAATTTGGATCAGCTCCACACAATCAGTCCCAGCAGGAATCCAAACCCACAATTACAGCAGCCTGCACATGGAAAACACCAGGCTGGGAGGGATTATTTATGCAGGACAGGAGTTTTGAGGATGAGAGGAATAAATCAGGGGGAAAAAAATGGATTAGGGGAGTTTGGGGAAAAAAAACAGCTGCAGCAGAGGCTCTGTGGGTGCTGAAATTGCAGGAAAAAAAGGGAGGATTTGTACCTGGAATGCCTCAGGAATTGCAGGGGAGAATTCGTATCTGGAATGCTTCAGGAATTGCAAGAAAAAATGAGAATTTGTACCTGGAATGCCTCAGGAATTGCAGGGGAGGATTTGCATCTGGAATGCCTCAGGAATTTTGGAGGATTTGTACCTGAAATGCCTCAGGAATTGCAGGGAAAATGGAGAATTTTACCTGGAATGCCTCAGGAATTGCAGGGAAAATTCAGGATTTGTACCTGGAATGCCTCAGGAATTGCAGGGGAGAATTTGCACCTGGAATGCCTCAGGAATTATGGAGGATTTGTACCTGGAATGCCTCAGGAATTGCAAGAAAAAATGAAGAATTTGCACCTGGAATGCCTGCAAACCACCAAATTTTAGCCAAAAGCACCTTGGGACTCTCCCAACTTTTCCAAACCGTGGCTCTGATTGATTTTTTTTTTTCTTTTTTTCCCCTCACCAGGGATGCACACAATGCATCTCCTCTGGTGGCTGACAGCCCCTCTTCTATTTCAGGAATGCTCATCTGCAGGTGGAATTGGATTTCTGTTCCCATGACTGACAACACAACTCCATCCTGGCCTATGGCAGCTGCTGCTATTTTCAGCAGCTCTGCCTCTCTCTCTCTCTCTCCAGTATTATTCCAAAGGTGAGAATTATTTCCAGAGAACAGCGTTTTTCACACCTTAATAGAAAAAAAAAAAATTGAAAAAAATTGGAAAAAAATCACAGATTTTTCAAAGTTTTGCCACGGGGTAAAAGTCTCTGCAGCAAAGAGCATTAATGAGCTCGTGGAGTGTTAAAATGGAATTAAAGTCCCTGTTGGAATGGGGAAAAGAGACTTAAATTGGGCTGCCACAAAGATATTCCTCAGCAGCAGGCAGGGAAATGCTGATTCCCTCCATCCTGGCAATGCAGGAATGGGAATTGAGCCCACAAATAAAAAACAGCAAAATGGGATGGAATTCTGGAGTTGGTTTCATGGGTATCCCTAAAAATGATGAATGTGGGGTGTGGGATTTGGGTTTGCTGCTTAATCCAGTGTGAGAGTTTGGAGCCTCTGGGAAGGTTCAGATGCTCAGGGAGAAAAGCTGAGGGTGGGATAATGAGGCAGGGAATGTTAATTAATTAGCAATCAGAGAGAGGGAGGAGAGCTGGGATCAGGGGCTGACCTGCTCTGGGTGGCTCATCCTGGCACTCCAAGGTGTGGGAATTGGGGCAGCTCCATCCCACCCCTCTGCAATTCCCAAAAATTCCATTCCCAGCACCCAACAAAATCAGGATCAATTCCCTGGAGCCCTTCCTTGTCCTCCACCCTCTGCAATTCCCAAAAATCCATTCCCAGCTCAGCCACTCTGCCCTCCTAACAACACCAGGAAAAATTCCCAAAAATCAAGTCCCAGCACTCAGCACCACCAGGATAAATTCCTTGGAGCCAGACCTTGTTATCCACCCCTGTGAAATTCCCAAAATTCCATTCCCAGCTCAACCACCAGGATAAATTCCCTGGAGCCAGACCCTGTCCTCCACCCTTCTGCAATTCCCAAAAATCCATTCCCAGCACCCAACACCACCAGGAAAAATTCCCCAAAATCCATTCCCAGCACTGAAAGCAGCCAGGTTATCCTAAAAAAGCCAATGGATCAGGATCCCATCATTCCTGGCATTATGGAATGGGAATGTCGAGGTTTAATTGGGATTAGTGCAATTCAATCTGCCTGAAACCTGCAGAATTCCATGGATTCTCTCACAGAACTCAGGGATTAGAGGAAAAATTATTCCCAATTTCACCCAGGAGTGAGGAGCTCACTGGAAATGCTGGATCCAGAATTCCCAGGATGGAAACACAACCAGCAGCTCTCAGCCTTACCAAAAACTCTTTTTTTTAATTAAAAAAAAAAAAAAAAAAAACAAAAAAAACCAAAAAAAAAAAAAGGAAATAAAGAGCTCCTGAGGCCTTTAGACAGAAAAGTTTGATGAGATTCCCAATCTTGGTTTGGGAATTGCACCACAAGTGCTCGGAGGAGCAGCCAGGCCACGTCAGGATTTATGGAGCATAAACACCAAAGCCTTGCCAGCAAAAAGAGAAATAACTCAGAGTGGAGGAAATGAAAGGGAAAAAAAAAAAAAACCCACAAAAAAAAACCCTCCCAAAAGCAGCTCCAGAGAAATCCTGCAGTTCCTGAGCTCACAGGAGGTTTGGAGGGGTTAAACCACGCCAGAAATGTTGAAATTTTGTGCATTTTTCTACCAGCAGATGAGGCAGAAATGGACAAAATGCCTCCAGGGCTGAAAAAAAAAAAAAAAACAACAACATTTCCAAATGATTCTATAGATTTAAAAATAGATTTGTTTTGTATTTCCAGAGGGGACAATTTGGGAATAAAAACAAAGAATATTTTTGAGGGTTTTCAGAGTGTCCAGCCCTGGTTGTCACCTGAGAGGGACCTGAAGTGCCAAGAGAGGGAATTTCCTTCCCCATTTTCCTGCTCCCCCCATTCCCATCAGGACCAAGATTATTTTTCAAACAACTCTGTTTTCTAAATATGAAAATAAATCAGGAGCTGCTGAGGTTTCTTGGCTTTTGCAGCTTCTGAAAAGTCACCAAAAATCCATTTTTGAAGTGGAAATTGGGGAATGTTTTCAGCTGTACAGACCCAACCCAGGCTGAAGTACTTTAAAGCACAGGATAAATGAGGGAAAAGCACAACCCTTAACTAAATTTCCTGTTTTGTGTCTCAGTGTTAACAGCGTGCCTGAATTTCCTCCTTTTTTTATTTTTTTAATTTTTTTTTTTTTGGTCCTGAACGTCACATCCAATCCCAACCCACCCATTCCACACAAACCCAACCCTGAACTGCTGGAAACTCCAACCCTGCTGGAACGGGAACCATCCAGAGCTCATTCCCAAGGAAAAATCCAACTTAAAATAAAGATTAATCCTCCCTCCGAGCCCCCAGCAGCGAAAATTCACCAAATTCAACCCAATCATTAAACACAAAAATTAAACCCAATTATTAAACACAAAAATTAAACCCAATTATTAAACACATTGATCCTTGCGACCACATTTGGTTAGGGGTTTTTTTTTTGGTTTTTTTTTGTTTTTTTTTTTAATTAATTAGTGGCTGCTCAGGTATTTTAAAGGAGGAAAAAGACATTTTGGAGCAGGATTGTGCAAGACACAACATTTCAGATTGAAACTGGAGCGAGTTTCACTTGCAGAAAGCCCAAATGTCACCGAGCTTTGGGGCACAGTGGCTCCTTTGTCCCCTTTGTCCCTTTCTGGCACCAGATGATAACAGAGGGCACCAAAAGCAAGGCCTGGGCTCTGCCAGTTCTCTGAGTCCCAGCAATTTATTGGCAAGTACCAATTAAGTGGGTAAAGCTCGGATTAATTAATGTTTAGGACAAAGCTCTCTCTCTCTCCCAGCTTTGCTTGCTTTATTATTTTTATTTTTTTTTTGGTCTGAATGTGACAATGGGAACTGGATTTGTGTTTTTAGTGCTGTGCCTGAAACGCTTGAGGAATTCCAGGATAGTGGGATTGAGAGGTTTCAGGAATTCCAGGATATTGGAATTAGAGGTTTTCACAATTCAGGAATTACAGAAAATTGGAATTAGAAGTTTCAGGAGTTCCAGGATATTGGAATTAGAGATTTCCAAAATTTAGGAATTCCAGGATATTGGAATCAGAGGTTTTCAGCACTTCAGGAATTCCAGAACATTGGAATTAGAAGTTTCAGGTGTTCCAGGATATTGGAATTGGAGGGTTTTATCACTTCAGGAATTCCAGAATATTGGAATTAGAGGTTTCCACCACCTCAGGAATTCCAGGAAACCTCTAATTAGAGGTTTCCACCACTTCAAGAATCCCAGGATTTTGGAATCAAAGGTTTTCACAATTCAGGAATTCCAGGATATTGGAATTAGAGATTTCCACAATTTAGGAATTCCAGGATATTGGAATCAGAGGTTTCTACAATTCAGGAATTCCAGGATATTGGAATCAGAGGTTTTCAGCACTTTAAGAATTCCAGAATATTGGAATTGGAGGTCTCCACAATTTAGGAATTCCAAGATATTGGAATTAAAAGTTTTCACCACTTCAGGAATTCCAGGATATTGGAATTAGAGGTTTCCACAATTCAGGAATTCCAGGATATTGGAATTAGAGGTTTTCACCACTTCAAGAATTCCAGGATATTGGAATTAAAGGTTTTCACAATTCAGGAACTCCAGGATATTGGAATTAAAGGTTTCCACAATTTAGGAATTCCAGGATATTGGAATTAAAAGTTTTCACCACTTCAGGAATTCCAAAATATTGGAATCAGAGGCTTCCACCACTTCAGGAATTCCAGGATATTGGAATTAAGAGTTTTCAGGAATTCCAGGATATTGGAATCAGAGGTTTCCACCACTTCAGGAATTCCAGGATATTGGAATTAAAGGTTTTCACTACTTCAGGAATTCCAGGATATTGGATTTAGAGGTTTCCACCACTTCGGGAATTCTTAGAGGTTTCCACAATTTAGGAATTCCAGGACATTGGAATCAGAGGTTTCAGGAATTCCAGGACATTGGAATCAGAGGTTTCCACAATTCAGGAATTCCAGGATATTGGAGCAATCAGAGTTTTCCCCCTCAAAGCTCCACCATGAGATCTTTACATCGAGGCCAGCCTGGAATTCTGGGGCTCTCCCAACTCTGCTGCTCCTCAAATCCTCTGGAAACTCTTCCAGAGCTTCACTGGGGGTACAAACCCAACCAAACCACCCCGAATTTCCACCCTGAGCTCATTTTTAGGGCTGAAAAGGCAAGAAAATGAATTTTTTTAAAGTGGCAGCTCCTCCCCAAAGAGCTTCTCCCACCCTCTGGCAGCAGAGAGTTCCCAGGGTGAATAGTGCAGAGCTGGAGCCAGGGTCCCTCCCAGTGAGGAAACTGCCCCAAACATCAGGAAAGTGCCACCAAAAATCAGGAAAGTGCCACCAAAATCAGGAAAGTGCCACCAAAATCAGCTTTTTCCAAGGGACAGAGTGTCCAGCTCTAATGGGACAGGGACAGCCACGATTCCCAGTGAGGAAACTGCCACAAAAATCAAGAAAGCGACACCAAAATCAGGAGAGTGCCACCAGATCAAATCAAGAAAGTGCCACCAAAATCAGCTTTTTCCAAGGGACAGAATGTCTCTAACAGGGCAGGGACAGCCACAATCCCCTACCAACCATCAAATCAGGAAAGTGCCACCAAATCAAATCAGGGAAGTGCCACCAAAATCAGCTTTTCCCAAAGGACAGAATGTCCAGCTCTAATGGGACAGGGACAGCCACGATTCCCAGTGAGGAAAGTGCCCCAAAAATCAAGAAAGCGACACCAAAATCAGGAAACTGCCACCAAAATCAGGAAACTGCCACCAAAATCAGGAAAGTGCCACCAAAGTCAGGAAAGTGCCACCAAAATCAGCTTTTCCCAAGGGACAGAGTGTCCAGATCTAATGGGGCAGGGACAGGCATGATTTCCAGTGAGGAAAGTGCCACCAAAATCAAGAAAGTGCCACCAAATCAAATCAGGAAAGTGCCACCAAAATCAGCTTTTTCCAAGGACAGAATGTCCAGCAGGGACAGGGCAGGGACAGCCACAATTCCCTCCCAGTGAGGAAAGTGCCACCAAATCAGGCAAGTGCCACCAAAATCAGGAAAGTGCCACCAAAATCAGCTTTTTCCAAGGGACAGAGTGTCCAGCTCTAATGGGACAGGGACAGCCACGATTCCCAGTGAGGAAACTGCCACAAAAATCAAGAAACTGCCACCAAATCAAATCAGGAAAGTGCCACCAAAGTCAGGAAAGTGCCACCAAAATCAGCTTTTTCCAAGGGACAGAATGTCTCTAACAGGGCAGGGACAGCCACAATCCCCTACCAACCATCAAATCAGGAAAGTGCCACCAAATCAGGAAAGTGCCACCAAATCAAATCAGGAAAAGTGCCACCAAAATCAGGAAAGTGCCACCAAAATCAGGAAAGTGCCACCAAAATCAGCTTTTCCCAAGGGACATGAGAGCCTGGCAGGGACAGGGGGACGAGCAGGGACAAAGCTCCGTGTCCCCTGTCCCTGTCACACACACCCAGGGACGGGGTGGGAGCAGCAGGAGAAGGGGAATGGGCACAAAAAACGGGGAATGGCAGCGCCCCCAGGTGCCACACAAAGGAGCCACTGCCACTCGTGTCACAGCCACAGATGGCACAGGAACCTCGGGGACAATCGGCTCCCTTTCACCCTGTTGGTGCAGCTTTTTTTGGGGGGTGTTTTTCACATTTTTTCCCCTCAAAAAACTGAATAAATGGTGGTTAAAGAGTCACAAATTTCCATTAATTTGCTTTATGGGTGGGGTTTTAGTTTTTGGGGGTGTTTTTGCCATTTTCCCCAAAAAGAAGAGGATAATGGTGGGTACAGAGTCACAAATTCCCATTAATTTGCTTTATGGGGGGGTTTTAGTTTCTGGGGGTGTTTTTGCCATTTTCCCCCAAAAGAAGAGGATAATGGTGGGTACAGAGTCACAAATTCCCATTAATTTGTTGTATGGGGTGGTTTTCCCATTTGCCCCCCCAAAAAATGGGATAAATGGTGGTTAAAGAGTCACAAATTCCCATTATTTTGCTTTATGGGATGTTTTTAGTTTTGGGGTGTTTTTCATATTTTTCCTCCTCAAAAGGACGGAATGAATGGTGGGTACAGAATCATAAATTCCCATTAATTTGCTTTATGGGATGTTTTTAGTTTTGGGGTGTTTTTCACATTTTTCTCCTCAAAAGATCAGGATAAATGGTGGCTACAGAGGCATAAATTCCCATTAATTTGTTTTATGGGGTTTTTTTGGGGGTGTTTTTCCCATTTTTTCCCCGCCAAAAGAACAGGATAAATGGTGGCTACAGAGTCACAAATTCCCATAAATTTGTTTTTTGGGGTGTTTTCCCCATTTTTTCCCCTCAAAAAAAGGAATAAATGGTGGTTAAAGAGTCACAAATTCCCATTAATTTGCTTTATGGGATGTTTTTAGTTTTTGGGGTTTTTTTGCATTTTTCCCCCTCAAAAAAAACCCGGGATAAATGGTGGCTACAGAGCCACAAATTCCCATCAATTTGTTTTATGGGGTATTTTCGGGGGTATTTTTCCCATTTTCCCCTACAAAAGAACAGGATAAATGGTGGCTACAGAGCCACAAATTCCCATAAATTTGTTTTATGGCCGTGGAGCTGAAAGCCTCGAGGATCTGCTCACCTGCCTGTGGACATCCCACATGGCAGGGATACAAAGACCTGTGGAACCTCCCGGGGATGGAGGCCTGAAGGAAAAGCAAGCAATCACCTAAAAGGCCTCGAGTTTGCCAGGATTAATTGAGCTGCTGACTCCTGTGCTCTGCCACACACCAGATTTCCTCTGGACACATCCACAAGAAGCTCACAGAGCTGGAAGGTGCCAATTTTCCCTTAAAAAAAAACAATTTAGCCACAATAACTTCCCCCCAAGCAGCAGCAGAGGGGTCTCAGAGCAGACACAGCCCCAGCCCAACTTGTTTGGCTTTGGTTTAAGGCCACGGGGCAGAGGCAAAGCTCAGGTTTGTGCCCACAGCTCCAATCCCTGCTTCCTGCACTTGCCCAACTCCTAAAGCTTCCCATTGCACACCTCCAAGTGGAAGTGAGGAGCAGGAGACAGGTTTCTCTCTCTCTCTCTCACTGCCTTTGTCTGCGGCACCCACTTACCTCCTCTACACCTCAAGAACACAAAACCCAGATCCTGCAGCCACCCCTCCTTTATGTAACCCACACAATTCCCCAAATCCTGCCCGGATCAGGCGGGATGCCACCACTCCAACCCACCCTCAACTCGCCGGCGGGAAACAAACAAGCAAATGATGTGATGTTCGATGTTCTGCCCAGCTCCCCAATCTCCTTTTTCGCCCCCAAAACCTGGGGCTGGTTCGCCATGAAGTCACCCAACTTCCCAAGCAGCTGGCACCGAGCCATGCCCCTCATGGATTGCCACTGTCCCTTGTCACCTCGCCCACCCAAAGATGCCCCTCACCATCCTCACCCCCATCCCCTCACCCAAAACCTCCCAAAAATCCACCAGGGCCCCCAAACCCCTCCACGTTATCTCCTCGCCCTGATCCTTGTGCCAAAATCCCACCCAGCGCTGTGACCCCCATGGGGACCCTCTGGGGGTCCCTCCGAGCCTCTCACGCCAACCCCCCCCGCCCTCTGCCAGGCTCCAGAACCCCCAAACCCCCCCCAGGACCCCCAAACTCCCCTCAGCCTCCCCCCGGAGCTGCCCCGGGGGTTCTCCCGTCCCACCCCGAGCCTCCCGGTACCCGCAGCCCCGTCCCCATCCCCAGGGTCCCTCCACCTCTCCAGGGATCCCCAACATCCCCAGCCCGCCCTGAGCCCCCCGTCCAGCCCTGCCCGGGCCCCCCACACCCTTCCCGGAGCCTCCCCGCCCTCCCCGGTCCCGCCGCCTGCCTTTACCCGCCCAGACCCCCCGAGCCCCCCGGAGCCTCCCCGGCCCAGCCCCGCCGCCCCCCCCGGGCGGAGAGGGGCCCCGGGCAGGGCCGCGCCGAGGTGGAGGCTCGGCCAAGCCGCGGCCTGAAGCAGCCGGGCGTCCCCCCGCGCTGTCCCCGGCAGTCCCGCCCCGTCCCGACGGCTCCTCACCGGTACCGACGGGAGCGGGCGCGGCGGGCGCGGAGCGGAGCCGCCGCCTCAGACACCGCGCGGCGCAACGCACCGTGCTGGCCCGCGGGCGGCGCCGGCCCCGCCCCGCGCGCCTGACGGACAGCGCCGCCGGCCAATGGAAACCCGCGGAGAGCGGCGCGCGGGGGGAGGGCCAGCCGGGAGGCGGGGCTTGGAGCGGCCGCCAAGTTCGGTTGCGGCGGCGGCGGCGCGGAGGGAGGCCGGGAGGGGGCGGGGCCAGCGGAGGAGCGGCGGGAGGAGCGGCCAATCAGCGCGCGGGGCTGGAAATTGGGCGTGGCTTCATAAGTAGTCATTAATATTAATAAGGTGGGAGGGGGCACGTGGCGGCCGGGGCGCGAAGCACCGTGAGGGGACGCCCCGGGCACCCCGGGACCCCCCGGTCTGTGCTCCTCCGCAGCCCTCGGTGCAGCCCCACCGGACCCCGTCCGTGACCCCGCTGCGGTGCTTGGAGCCCCCCAAATCCCCCAAACCATCCCCGGGCTCTGCCCAGCTCTGCGTACCGAGGGTCGCGGCCTCGCTCTGCCCCCACCTCGGGGAGCGGCTGCCCCCGGGGACCGAGGGGAAAATCCGCGGCGATGAATCAGCGGCGGGCGGGAGTCACGCTGGCGGCGCGGAGGGAGCGGAAATCACGCCTTGAACCGGGGCTTTGATTCCCCCCGGGCTGCCGCAGGTACCGGGCGAGCGGGTCCCGGTGGTGCCTGGTCCTCGGGAGTCACCGTGGGGGGACACAGCCACGTCCCCAGCGCATCCCAGTCTGCACGGCCGCACCAGTACGCACCAGTACGCACCAGTACGCACCAGTTGCAGCTGCGATCCCAGCAGGAATTGAGGTGGGGAAATGCCGAGCCCAGGCTGTCCCCACCTCGGCGGCGACAGCGCTGGAATCGGGCTGAAAACTCCATAATCCTGTTAGTGGGAAGAAGGCTGATTTTCCCCCTAATCCAGTTTGCTCCCGTATGTCCCGGCCCGCCGAGCCCTAATCCGCTTTCCCTGCAGATGGGCAGCCCCGGGAGCCGCGGTGTCTCCCCGGTGAGGGACACAAGGGACAATATTCCAGTGCGAGACGCGGTGCCAGGAGCTGGTTCGGATCCCAAAATCTGCATTTGCGAAATTGATGGCCGCGGGATGCAGCCAGGGCTGCTCGCGGACGGGAGCGGCTCATTCCGGGGCTCATCCCGTTAATTAACGCTCAGGAGCTGCTTTGTTTAACGCCTGGACCCGGGGGAGGCTCCGGGCGCCCGGCGAGGATCATCCCTGCCGGTGCTGCGCTGATTTCTGGGGGCTCAGGATGGGTTTGCGGGGGCTGCAGGGACCCAGCGCTTCCCTGGCAGCAATCCGAGGGACACCGGAGCTGCAGCAGGACCGGGACTGAGCGGGCGCAGGTCCCCATTAGGTGAGAGGAAATGGGAGAGGGAGACCCGGGAAATGGGGGAAGAGGAGATTGTCTGACCCCAAGGCGTTGTGGAGCCTCTGGAAGCGCTCTGAGTTTTGGTGTGATGGTGCCACGCCAAATACCTGAGAGTCCTGAGGGGTCCCAGCAGGTGGGGACTGGCACCAAGTGTCCCCATGTCCGTGTGTGCCTGTCCCACTGTCCTGCCCTGGCACCCATAGAGAGCCCCGGATCCTCCCAGGCCTCAGAAGGGACACGGGGACAGGAGCAGGGGCCATGGGCAATGCCAGGGGGCTGTGACATCCCTGCAGAGCTGGTGCTGTCCCTATGGAGCTCAGAGCATCTCCATGGGTCTGTGACCATCCACAGAGCTGTGGCTATTGCCACAAATCCACAACCACCCACACGGATCCACAATCATCCCTGTGGATCCATCACCATCCATTCCTATGGATCCACGACCATCCACATGGGTCCACCACCACCCCTATGGATCCATCACCATCCCTATGGATCCATCACCATCCTTCCCTATGGATCCATGACTGTCTATCCCTATGGATCCATCACCATCCTTCCCTATGGATCCATGACCATCTGCATGGATCCATGACCATCCCTATGGCTCCTTCACCACTCCTATGGATCCACAGCCATCCTTATGGATCCATAACCATCCCTATGGATCCATCACCATCTCTATGGATCCATGACCATCTGGATGGATTCACAACCATCCCTACGGATCCATGACCATCCCTATGAATCCATCACCACCCATCCCTATGGATCCATGACCATCCCTATGGAACCATCACTGTCCCCACTGATCCGTGCCCATCCCCACGGACCCGTACCCATCCCCACGGACCCGTACCCATCCCCACCGATCCGTGCCCACCCCACAGATCCATGCCCACCCCACAGATCCATGCTCAGCCCACAGATCCACTCCATCCCCACAGATCAGTGCCATCCCCGCAGATCCGTACCCATCCCCACGGGTCCCTGCCCATCCCCACGGATCCGTGCCCTTGCCCGTTCCCCGCGGCAGCCCCGTTCCCCCCCGTTCCCCCCCGTTCTCTCCCCGTTCCCGCTCCCGGAGCCCACGCGGCTCCCGCGCCCGGGGAGCAGCGCTGGTTTCCATGGCGACGGGCGTGATGACGCACGCGCCGCGCTCCCGCCCCCCCCCCCCCACTCCCCCCCTCCCCTTCCCGCGGGCACGGGCGGGGACAGCGACACGCGGGAGCGCGCGCGCGCGTCACACGTGTGGCACGCACGTCACAGGCGGGCACGCGCGGCACGAGCGGGGCACGGGGCACGCGCGTGTCACACGCACGGAACACGTGCCACGTTCGTGTCACACATAGAGGTGTGCACAAACGTCACATCCGCGTCACACTCACACACACACACCTGTGCCCACTGCCACATTCGTGTCACACACACAGAGCTGTGCCCACATGTCACATTTATGGCACACTCAGAGGTGTGCCCACTGTCACATTTGTGCCCCATACACACCTGTGCTTACTGTCACATTTGTGTCACACACATCACATTTGTGTCACACACAGAGGTATGCCCACTGTCACATTTGTGTCACACAGAGGTATGCCCACTGTCACATTTGTGTCACACACAGAGCTATGCCCACTGTCACATTTGTGTCACACACAGAGATGTGCACACACGTCACATTTGCGCCCCCAACACGCACCTGTGCCCATTGTCACATTTGTGTCACACTCACACACACCTGTGTACACGTCACATTTGTGTCCCACACATCGCATTTGTGTCACACACAGACCTGTGCACACATGTCACATTTGTGCCCCGCACACACAAATGTCACATATGTCACACATGCCCACAGCCCTGCACACACACCAACGTGCCCCACACCTGCACACGCGTGTCTGTGGCCGTCCCACTGTCCCGTGGCTGTCCCCAAGCTGTGCACACGCACACACATCACACACTCACCGTCACACTCACCTCGCCCCCTTCCCGTGCTCCCCCCGTGGCTCCCGCCCCGGCCGGGGGCGGCTCCGGGGGACGCGGGAGCGTTTCTCGTCTCTTTATTGAAGGAAGACTATTTCTAGAATAAAGGCTACATCGTCACCTTGTCCCCTGGGCGCTCGGATCCTCGTGTAAAAAGCCGGGGGGGTGCGGGGAGCTGGGGGGGGCTCGGCCTGTCCGGGGACACCCCCTCGGGGACACCCCCTCGGGGACACCCCGGTGGCGGCGGCGGGGAAGGAGCGGGGCCGGAGCGAGGGGACAAACCTCGAGGGGACGAGGGGCTGGTGACAGCGCGGGGACCCCGCTCCGGCCGGGGGGGACAAGCGGGGCTGAGCCAGAGCTGGAGGGTGCCGGGGGTCCCCGCGGGGGGACTCTGGGGACGGGGTGGCACCGGGGGGGTGCGGGGGCAGCGCGGGGCCCGGCTGGCTGCGGGGCCGGGGCTCTCCCGCCGGAGCTCGCCAGGATTGTGCTGGGTCAGGACCTCCCGCGGACCCGATGCTTTGTGCTTGGGCTGGCGGCTCCGGCTGCGGCACCGGCTCGGGGATGGCGGGGACACGGGGGGCACCACGATGGGCCTGGGGGGCAAGGGGACCACCGTGCCAGGCTGGGGGGCTGCGGTGGCTGGGGGGGCTGTGGCACCAGGACGGGGATGGGGGTTTGGGGAGGGGGTCATGGCACCGGGATGGGG
This sequence comes from Melospiza georgiana, assembly GCF_028018845.1. NCBI lineage: Eukaryota > Metazoa > Chordata > Aves > Passeriformes > Passerellidae > Melospiza > Melospiza georgiana. The sequence goes on along the minus strand of NC_080455.1, from coordinate 5,537,819 downwards.
CAGGGGGACACCGGGCAGGGGGACACGGGCACCGCGCAGGGGCTGCCCCCGCCCCGGGTCTCTGCCCGCAGGAGCAGAGCGCTATGGCGTGGGGACGGGGGACGCGCGGGACTGTCCCCAAAGGGTGACAGCGCCATCCCCACGTGGCACCGTCCTTCCCTCCCGCGAGGACCGACGGGGCCCGGGCCCGGTGGCTCCGGTTGTGCTGAGTGCGGGGGGGGTGGTCCGGGTGTCCCCGGTCCTGCCGTGCCCGGGGGGGGGGATGGCCGCGTGTCCCTCACCTCGGCCCCGTCTTCACCCCCGGCGGCCCCGCACAGTCACAGTGATGGCACACGGAGGACGAGGGGACGGTCCCGCTGCGATGCCACTGCCACGTCCAGCCGTGGGCGGGAGGAGGGAAGGGGAGGGGGCATCCGGAGTGGGGAGGGGGCGCGGGCCAGTCCGGGGCTCTACATGATGCTGCACTTCCCCTTGATTTTGTCTGTCCTCTTCTGCTTGCTGGAGCGCTTCCCGTCGATGGTGAGGCTGACGTTCCTCCTCTTCTCCAGGTTCAGCAGCTCCTGGAAGAGCTCCTTGACGTTGTAGTTCATCTTGGCCGAGGTCTCCATGAAGGCGCACTTCCACTCCTTGGCCATGGCCTCCCCCTCCCTGCTCTCCACCTCGCGCTGCGTCTCGTCGCACTTGTTGCCCACCAGCATGATGGGGATGCTCTCCACGCTGCCCTTGATCTGCACGATCTGCTGGTAGATGGGCTTCAGCTCCTCCAGCGACTGCTTGCTGGTGACCGAGAAGACCAGGATGAAGGCATGGCCCTTGGAGATGGACAGGCGCTGCATGGCCGGGAACTGGTGGCTGCCGGTGGTGTCGGTGATCTGCAGCGTGCACACGCTCTTGTCGCAGCTGATCACCTGCCGGTAGGTGTCCTCGATGGTGGGGATGTAGGTGTCGCGGAAGGTCCCCTTGACGAAGCGCAGCACCAGCGAGCTCTTGCCCACGCCGCCGGCTCCGAACACCACCACGCGGTAATCGTTGCTCTGCTCCGGCATCTTGGCCCCGCGGTGGCTGCGGGGGCACAGCGAGGCGTCACCCCCCAGCTCCAGGTGTGGCCCCCTGAGATGCAGCCCCGGCCGGGAGCTGGGCTCGCTGCCCTTGGGTCGCCCTTGCCGGCTGGGGAGGGGTGAGGCCGCCTTGGCTATTTTTACCGGCCGCCCGCCGTGGCCATATGGCCGAGCGCGGCCACCGGCACCGCAGCTGCTGCCCAGGCTGCCGGGGGGGCTCGCTGGGCAGGGACCCCCCCCCAGTCCACCCAGCCAGGGCAGCAACAGCCCAGTGAGGTCATGGTGGCATCTGGAGCGCCCAGCTGGGCTCTCTGACCAGGTACAGAGGTGCCCTCTCACACACAGATTGTGCTGTTGGTGTCCTGTCACTCCCTGTCACTCTGTCCCATGCCATGCCATCCCTCTGCTCTGCTCCCACCCCAGGAGTGCAGGAAAGGAGCATGGCACAGCCGTGGGCTGCAGGTGGTGGGTAGTGGGGTCAGAGCCCCCCTCATGCTGCCAAACCTCAGTGCCCATCCACAGGGGACGCCTGGACCTGGGCAAGGTCCCCAGTGCCCCCCAGTGATGTGAAATGAGGTGGCACAAAGAGTTGTGTGTGCTGGGCCCTGGTCCCTCAGGGCAGCACCAGCTCTGTCCCACGAGGGTCCCCAGAGTGTGTGGGACCCTCACAGAGCCTTGGGGACATTAAACCCACCACGGGACAGGGTTTCCAAAGGTGCCCAGTCACAGGATGAGTGGGAAGGAGGGGAGGGAAGGGGGCTGAGCACTGCTGTCCCCAGTCAGCTCCACTCCTGCCATCTCAGTCCAGGGAAGGGGGACAGCAAAGTGCCCCAGACAGCCCCGTACAGCAGCTCCTGCATCCCTGAGCATCTCTGGGGGAAGCAGCCCCTTCCCACGGTCACCCCATCCTCATCCCAGGGCACCAGGGGGTCTGGACCCCACAAAGCAGCCCCAAAGCCTGGGCATGTCCCCAGACAGCAGAGCCAGGCGAGGCTGGCAGCTGGAGGAGCCCAGGAGCTCATCCCACCGTGGGCTCCTTGGATCCCACCACGCTGGGAGCGTCACCAGCGCCGGGGGCTGGGGCTGCAGCGGGGGCCGGGGCTGAGCTGGCGCGTGGGAACGTCCAACCTCGGCCAGGGCTGGCAATGCTCCCACCCTGTCCCACCGCTCCCATCCCACCTGTGTCACCTGCCTGTCCCACCTGTCCCATCCCACTTGTTCCACCTGTCCGTCCCACCTGTCCATGGCACAGCCAAAAGCGCCCCCGAACTCACAGCCCAGGGGCTGGGCTGGACAGACCCTCACGGAACCGGGGAGATCTTTGGGGTGACCCCACGGCCTGTGCCCAGCAGAACCCCGACCCCAACAGTCCCTGGTGTCCGAGGGTTCAGAGCACGGCCCCCCCTTTGCTCATGGGTAGGGACCACCCGGGGCTGATCCTGCACCCCCCGAGCCCCCCAGCACCGGGGGTGACACTGGTGGGGACCCGGGGGTCACGATGGAGGGCAGGGCAGGAGTGAGGGAGCAGGGGAAGGGCAGGGTGAAGACGGAGAGGCAGGGAAGGGCAGGATGGAGGGATGAAGGGGCAGGAGAAGGGGCTGGATGGAGGTCGGAGGAGCAGAGGAAGAGCGGGGGGAACGAGCATCCCGCTCAGGATGGAGATGGAGCGGCAGAGGAAGAGCAGGACACAGACGGAGAGGCAGAAGGGGCAGGATGGAGGGGCAGGATGGAGATGGAGGAGCGGGAGAAGGGGCGGGAGGGACGAGCATCCCGCTCAGGATGGAGCTGCAGCGGCAGCAGGAGGGCACGGACAGATGGCGGGGCAGGCTCGCGGGTCCCCCCGCGCCGCTCCCCGCCCCTGCCGGCAGCACCCCCGCTCCCCGCTCCGGCCGCGCTCCCCCGGCCCCCGCCGCGCCGGTCGCATTGCGGTGCCCGCCGCCTCACCGTGTCCTGCCCGGGATCCGCCCTTGGCTGCGGGCGGCGCGGCGGCCTCAGCGCATGGCCCGGCCCGGGGCGGCCCCGGCGCGGCGGCTCCGCTCCGCCCGGCGCGGCTCGGTGCGGCGGGGCTCGGCGGGGCTCGGCGGGGCTGCGGCCGCTGCGGCGGGGCCGGCTCGGCTGGGCGGGCTCGGCTCGGCTCGCCTCGGCTCGGCTCGGTGCGGTGCGGCCGCCGCAGAGCCGATCCCGCCCCGCCGCCGGCCCCGCCCGCCGCGCCCGCCCCGCCCGGGGGCCCGGACCCCCGGGCCCGGCCCCGAGAGCGGCTCCGGGACCCGGCAGCGGCGGGACGGGGACACACGGACAGGGACACACCGACAGGGATGCACACGGGCAGCGATGGAGATCCACGGGATGGAAACACAGGGACAGACAGACAGACAGGAACGGGATGGGGACACACGGAGAAGAGACTCAAGCAGGGTCACACAAATAGGGACATGTGGGGATGGGAACAGGGACACACGGATGGGAACACACGGACAGGGATGGGGACATACGGACAGGGACACACGGACAGGGATGGGGACACACGGACAGGGATGGGGACACACGGACAGGGACACATGGACAGGGATGGGGACACACGGACAGGGATGTACACGGGCAGCGATGGGGACACACGGACAGGGACACACGGACAGGGATGCACACGGGCAGCGATGGGGATCCACGGGATGGAAACACAGGGACAGACAGACAGACAGGAACGGGATGGGGACACACGGAGAAGAGACTCAAACAGGGTCACACAAACAGGGACATGTGGGGATGGGGACACACGGACAGGGACACGCGGACAGGGATGGGGACACACGGACAGGGATGTACACGGGCAGCGATGGGGATCCATGGGATGGAAACACAGGGACAGACAGACAGACAGGAACGGGATGGGGACACACGGAGAAGAGACTCAAACAGGGTCACACAAACAGGGACATGTGGGGATGGGGACAGGGACACACGGACGGGAACACATGGAGAGAGAGAGAGATGGGGACATGTGGGGGTGAGAGTGGACAGCCAGGCAGGGAGACACGGACAGGGACACTTGGGGATGAGGACACACGGACAGGGACCCCACACGGACACCTGCACAGGTGAGGACTGAATCCACATGAGGAGGGACAGCCCAGGGACTCATGAATGGGGACAGAGCCCCACAGGTGTGACAGGGGACATAGGGACTGGACAGACGGACACCAACGTCCCAGCCAGGCAGGGCACAGGTGGCACAGGGTGCTGAGAGCCCCCGTGGCAGCTGGGGGTGGCCTGGGCAGCCATGCTGGGCTCTGGGGACACAGAGGCCATGGTGCCACCCCAGCACAGGATCAGGAGCCTGTGCACACACCGCAGGGCCTCTGTCACACACTGGTGTCACCTGCTCAGGGCAGAGCCCCCAAACCCCAGAGGGGCCCCTGAGGGGACACACTGGGGGTCCTGGAGGGGCTGTGGGACACTCAAGCAGTGGCTGAGCCCTCCCCCAGTGACTGAGTGGGACCAGAAGTGCCCAGGGTGCCCATCCCCAGCTCTGTGTCACACCACTGGAGGTGACCGATGACTCCGGGGTCCCTGTCACAGCCGGGGTCTGCTCCTACCTCCCCCCCGCCCCACTCCGGAGTGGCAGCAATTAAAATCCGCAGCCTCTATTAATAGCAGCCAGCGGGCACCGGGCCACGGTGGCACCCACGCGCTGGCACCGCGTCCCCACGGGAACGGGGAGGGCACGGGAGGGGGCACGGGGACATCGGCCCGCCCCGCCCTGCGAGGTGACAATGCCAGGGGGTTGGTGGCAGCCTCAGCCCCCCCCCGGCGCGCTCGGAGCCGGCCGGATCCTCCTCGTTAGAGGGAATGAATGAGCTCCCCTTGATCATTTTCCTGCGGCTCCTCCTCGTTCCATTGAGCCGCAGCTCCCCGCCAGGCCTGACGCAACGGGGCGGCCGCTCACGCAGGGCTGAATCACGGCGCTGCCGAGCGGGGGGTGCTGGGGGGGTCCTGGCCCCCGCCCCCGGGCTCAGCAGGGCTCTGGGGGGCTCCTGTGTGCCCGGGGAGGGGGCTCAGCCCACGCTGGAGCTGGGCACGTGTGGATGCCGCGTGAGCCGGACGCGGAGCAGCCATGGGGGACATCAAAAAAAGCGAGTGACAGCAAGGGGAGAAGGGCAGGGAATTTATTGGGAGCAGCAGGGCCTCCTCCTCTTCCTCCTCCACCCTGTGGATGAACCCCCCCAGGGCAGCGGGATGAGGATGGGGGAGCTCAGCACCCCCTGGCACTTCACAGCCCCCCATCCCAAAGCGCAGCAGGAGGAGGGTGTGAAACGGAGGTGACAGCCCGACAGGGGACACTCAGCACCGTGTCACCTCCCCCCTAGGAGAGAGGTGAAACAGCCCCGAGGCTTCACCACGCCGAGGCAAATCACGTTCTCCTCTCATCCTGCTGCTTTGTGTCATGCCAGGCCCAAAATAACCTCCCTCCACCCCCCCCTTTCCACTCCAGGTTTTCAAAGGAAGATTAATTGACTCGGGGATGTTGCAGCAATTAAACTAACGAGCCCCAGGATCTGTCAGATGATGCTCAGCTGCCTCCATATGCTGCAGCTGGGCCACCGCGGAGGCTCCAGCGCCTCCTTCCCGCTGCCGGCACTGCGCCATCCTCACAATTCCATCCTCACAATTCCATCCTCACAATTCCATCCTCACAATTCCATCCTCACAATTCCATCCTCACAATTCCATCCTCACAATTCCAGCAGCGCTTCCAGGGCCCGGCCCGGCTGCTGCAGGAGCCAAAGCTCCAGGTAATTAAAATGCAGCCCCTGCCTGAGCCAGGCTGTGTTTCACAGCTGGGGGGGAGCACATTCCCAGCTCCAGCCTCTGATCCCAGCTCCTCGCTCCCAAAGGCAAATCCAGCAGGATCAGGAGCTTCCCAGGGGCTCCTCGTGGCTCTGAGCATCATCTCCACTCCCCCTCAAGGGAGGTGATTCCATTCCTTTGGAAACCTGGATTTGCCTTGGAGCAGCCCCTGATGGGAGCAGCTCAGCCTCCCTGATTGCAGAGCACTGAAAACACAAAGAGTTTGCCCCAAAATATCAGTGCTGGGAATTGTTACTGCCCGTTTCCTGCAAGCTGATGGATTCCAGGCTCTGGATAAGGTGAGGATCTGCTGCATCCCTGCAAGTGTCCAAGGGGTTGGACAGGGCTTGGAGCACCCTGGCACAGTGGAAGGTGTCCCTGCCCATGGCACTGGACAGGCTTTAAGGTCCTCCCCAACTCGAACCATGCTGGGATTCATCCCCTGATTTTCAGAGGTTTTCCTTAGGGAATGCTCAGCCTATAAGTACAACATTGAGAAGGAAGCAGGGTAGAGGGGCCCGGCCTCATTTCTTCCATTAATCCCTGGGAAAGCTGAGCTCCCCAAGCCCCAGGTGGAGCATTGGAAGCTCTGTGGAGGCAGCAGGGCCTGGAAGGCCAGAGCCCCACAGGGATGTTATTTTTGGCAGCTCTTACAACCAGGTTTTACTCCCAACTAAGCCAGAGAAAGCAGCTTAGTGCAGTCTGGCAATCCCTGCTCCCACCTGCTCTGCCTCCACTCCTGCTTGTTCCTCACCTCCTCGGAGCCTCCGGAGCGTGGCCGAAGGGAAGGAGGGAGGCACACACACATTCGAGGAGCTCTCGGGAGCAGAATTTACCCAGATCCTCAACGTTTGTGTCCGCTAATCCCTGCAGCCCCTCGGGCAGGGACAATCCCTCGGGATATTCCTCACTCTGAGCACACGGGAAGAGATTCTCCTCCTCCAGGTCATCACGGAAACTCCGCCCGGCTTGGGCTGTTCCAGCGGTGAAAGGGGCGGCTCCTCCCGGCGCCGTGGGAGGGGAGAGGTGAGGTTGTGCTCCCTCGGCTTCCTGAAGCTCCCGGCTCACCACGGCACGAGCACCAGCCCGGCCAGCGCGGCGTAGCCCAGCACCAAGCACAGCACCTTGAGCAGCCGGTGGCTTTTATCCTCCAGCTCCTTGGCCAGGATCTCGAAGAAGGTGACGAAGAGGAAGGTGCCGCCGGCGACGCCCTGCAGCAGCAGGGAGGCGACGCTGCCCGCGGCGCTGCGGCTGCTCTCGATGCCCATGCCCACCCCGATGCCCAGCGGGATCATCAGGCACACGGCCACCGCCAGCTTGGCCGCGTCCCTCAGCGCCAGCGACGCCTTGGCCATGCTGATGCCCAAGGCCACGGCCACCAGCGTTTCGTGCACGGCCACTCCCAGGAACAGACTGACCACTCTGCTGCCGTCCTCCTGCAGGCCCAGCGCCAAGCCCTCGAAGATGGAGTGGGTGCAGAGGGCAAAGACCAGCCCCAGCAGGCGGCGGGGCCCGCAGCGCGCCAGCTCGGGGAGGTGCAGGCCGTGCGAGTGCAGGCCGTGCTCGCCGTAGGGCGCGCGCCCGCGCGGCGACGCCATGAAGGGGCTCTCGTACTCCGAGTCGCTGCCCGCGTCCGAGCCCGCGTTGAAGGTCTCCAGGTCGATGAAGGATGGCTTCTCCTTCTGCAGGCTCAGGAAGAGCTGGTCCACGAAGACTGACAGGAAGAAGCCGACCATCATGATGGTCTCGGCCACCGGGTAGTCCGTGGTCACGTTGTTCTGTCTGAGCACCTCATCGAGCTGCAAGGGAGAAAAAGATGCACCCTTCATCCCTCTGGGGAGAACCATTCCCACAGTGAATCCATCTCTTTATCCCTCTGGAGAGAACCATTCCCACATTCCCAGAGTGAATCCACCCCTTTATCCCTCTGGAGAGAACCATTCCCACATGGACACAGTGAATCCATCCCTTTATCCTTCTGGAGAGAACCATTCCACAGATCCACAGTGAATCCATCTCTATCCTTCTGGAGAGAACCATTCCCACATGGACACAGTGAATCCATCCCCTTTATCTCTCTGAATAGACCCATTCCCACATGGACACAGTGAACCCACCCCTTTATCCCTCTGGAGAGAACCATTCCCACATGGACACAGTGAATCCATCCCTTTATCCCTCTGGAGAGAACCATTCCCACATGGACACAGTGAATCCATCCCCTTTATCTCTCTGAATAGACCCATTCCCACAAATCCACAGTGAATCCACCCCTTTATCCTTCTGGAGAGAACCATTCCCACATGGACACAGTGAATCCATCCCTTTATCCTTCTGGAGAGAACCATTCCCACATGGACACAGTGAACCCACCCCTTTATCCTTCTGGAGGGAACCATTGCCACATTCCCATCAATCCACAATAAATCCAGCCCCTTTATCCCTCTGGAGGGAACAATTCCACAGATCCACAATGAATCCACCCTTTATCCCTCCAGAGAGAACCATTCCTACAGACCCACAGATCCACAATAAATGCATCCCCTAAACCATTCCTTCATTCCCACAGATCCACAGTGAATCCATCTCTATCCCTCTGGATAGACCCATTCCCACATTCCCATTGATTCACAGTGAATCCACCCTTTGATCCTTCTGAAGGGAACCATTCCACATTCCCACAGTGAATCCACCCCTTTATTCCCCAGAAGAGACAGGGACACTCCATCAATCCATGGAGCTGCCACCTCCTTGGACAGCACCCCTGGCAGAGGACAGTGAATCTCCTGCTGTTTGATCTCACACCCCACAGCCTCCTCTGCATCCCAAAAACCTCCACTTCCTCCGTGGACAGAGGCAGGAGGTGGGCACAGCTCCCCTTGGTGAGGGCCTGGGCACAGCAGAGCTGCTCCAGGGGGCACAGCCCCCAAAATCCACTCACACCAGAGCCCCTGCAGGCTCAGACTGAGACAGAATCACAGAATTTCTAGGTTGGAAGAGACCTTTAAGATCATCGAGTCCAAGCCATGTTCTAACACCTCAACTAGATCATGGCACCAAGTGCCACATCCAGTCTTTTTTTAAACACATCAAGGGATGGTGACTCCACCACCTCCCTGGGTAGATGATTCCAGTATTTAACCACTCTTTCTGTGAAAAACTTCCTCCTTAATTCCAGCCTGTATCTCCCTTGGCTCAGCTTGACACTGGAGGTGGGCACAGCTCCCCTTGGTGAGCCCCTGGGCACAGCAGAGCTGCTCCAGCAGGCAGAGCCCCCCTAAATCCATTTGCCCTGTGCCCCTGCAGGCTCAGATTAAGGCAGGAGGTGGGCACAGCTCCCCTCAGTGAGCCCCTGGGCACAGCAGAGCTGCTCCAGGGGGCACAGCCCCCACAGCTGGGTCCCTGCAGGCTCAGACTGAGACACAAGGTGGGCAGAGCTGCCCTTGGTGAGCCCCTGGGCACAGCAGAGCTGCTCCAGAGGGCACAGGCCCCCAGCTCCAGTCCCACCTGAGTCCCTGCAGGCTCAGACTGAGACACGAGATGGGCACAGCTCCCCTTGGTGAGCCCCTGGGCACAGCAGAGCTGCTCCAGAGGGCACAGGCCCCCAGCTCCAGTCCCACCTGAGTCCCTGCAGGCTCAGACTGAGACACGAGATGGGCACAGCTCCCCTTGGTGAGCCCCTGGGCACAGCAGAGCTGCTCCAGGGGGCACAGCAGGGCCCCCTCAACCCACTCCCACTCGGATCCCTCCCTGCAGGCTCAGATGAAGGCAGGAGTGGGCACAGCTCCCCTCAGTGAGCCCCTGGGCACAGCCCCCTTGCTCCTCTCCCAGCTGGGTCCCTGCAGGCTCAGACTTCGGCAGGACACCCCCAGGACCCACCTTGCCCCTGACGGCGGGCAGCAGCGCGTTGAAGCACGTGGCCAGGAAGACGCCGCCCCCGAAGGAGCTGCAGAGCGCCAGCAGGCGGCGGGAGCGCTGAGCCTTCTCGTGGTCGGCCTCCATGAGCCGCACGGGCAGCAGCGCCCCGGCCAGCACCAGCACGCAGATGCCCAGCAGGCACAGCACCTTGGCCACCACGATCCTCATCCTGCCCCGGAGCCGGGCCCTGAGGGGACGCTCTGGGTGTGCTCAGAGCGGGGACATCGGCCTGGGTGGGCCTCGGGGAGAGAGAGGCTGCCTGGGGATCGGGAGAACACAGGGAATGTTCCTGTAGGAGCTGTAGGAAGAGGCAGGGCAAAGTTCAAACTGGATTCAAAAGGAGTTTGAAAGCGCTGGGATTGTGGTCACCTCAAACCTGGAGGTCTTTGAGGCCAGGCTGGACTCCAAGCCCTGTCCTTGGACACTTCCACTGGGAAATTCCTGACAGGGCCTCCCCACTCTCCCAGGGAGGAATTTCTTCCCAAAATCCCATCCCTCCCTTTCCCAACATCCCATCCTTCCCCTTCCCAAACTCTCATCTATCCCCTCCACAACATCCCACTCATCCTCTCCCGAAAATCCCATCTATCCCCTCCCCAAAATCCCATCTATCCCCTCCCCAAAATCCCATCCATCCCCTTCCCAAAATCCCATCTATCCCCTTCCCAACATCCCATCCTTCCCCTTCCCAAACTCTCATCTATCCCCTCCACAACATCCCACTCATCCTCTCCCCAAAATCCCATCTATCCCCTCCCCAAAATCCCATCCATCCTCTCCCCAAAATCCCATCTATCCCCTTCCCAAACCCCCACCCATCCCAGCCCCTGGCAGTGGGGAGGAGCCATTCCCCGTGTGCTGCCACCCCAATTCTTTGTCTCTAAGGGACAAAGAGAGGAATTCAGAGCCCATCAGGTGACATTGACTCACTGCAGGTGTGGCCAAGCCCAAAATCTGGGTCCAGGCACAGCCACGCCTGTGCCAGGGCAGAGGGAAGGGATAAAATCCTCATTTTCCAGAGCTCACACCTCTGGAACACACCTGGCTCCCCACAGAAACCCTTTCACCTCAGTTTTTTTCCCTTTTCCCCCCATATTTAACCCAAACCTGCCCCCACATCCAGCATCCCCGAATGGGGCTGGAGCAGCCCTGAGGGACAGGAAGCCCCAGGAATATCTGGGGAACTCCTCACCTGCTCCTCCTGCACACCTGGGCTGTGCCCCCAGCCCCAGAACTGCTGCACCAAGGGACCAGCTCAGCTCCTGCTCGGGTCACTGGCTTAAAATGAAGCATCCAAGCGATGAAAAATATTCTATAAAGCAGGCAGGGCTCTGTGGGAGGAGAAACAAAAGGGTTCCTCATTTGTGAGCCTCTAAATCCCAATGTTTCTGTTTAAAACCGGCCCTTCCAAGCCCTTTGAGACTGTCCTACCACTTTTAGAAAGGGGGTGATGGGGAAGGGGCTCCTCCCAGCCCACCCTGAGCCCACCTAAAGGGAGCAGAGATGAGGGGAGGGGTGTCAGGCGGGTGATGAGCAGCTCACATGGGCAGAGCTCAGCTGGGAAGACCCTCAGAGGGGGTTGGGGTCTGCTCTGAGCCCTCCAAGGTGGGGAGGGGGCTCAGCCCCAGCCCCTCACAGGCAAATGGAGCCCCTCAGGATGGGGAGGGGGCTCAGCCCCAGCCCCTCACAGGAGCCCCTGAGGATGGGGAAGGGGCCCAGCCCCTCACAGGAGCCCCTCAGGATGCGGAAGGGGCCCAGCCCCTCATGAGGAGGGGACCCCAGTTCCCCCCACAGGAGCTTGGGCCCCCCCTCGACCCCTCACACCCAGAGCGGGCCCAGCCCCGGCCCTTCACACCAAGGCCGGGCTCCAGCCCCTCACACCGCCCGGCCCCGCTCTCCCGCCCCTTCCCCCGCGGCCGCGGCTCCCCCAGCCCCGCTGCGACCCCGGGGTCCCCGGCGCGGCCCCGCCATCCCCTCACGACCCCCTCGGCCCCGTTACCCCGGTAACCGCCCGCCCCCCCCCACTCACGGCCGGCCCCGCTCGCTCCCGGCCCGGCCGCCCCGCATCGCCCGCCCACGGCGCCCTCCCATTGGCTGAGGTGGGAAAGCTGATTTGTGATTGGCCGCTAGAGCTGTCAATCAACGCGCCTACAGCACGCCGCGGGAGAAGCGGCGATTGCGGTCCGCGGGAAACGCGTCCCTTAGCGTTGGGTTCCGGGATTTCCGGAAAACCGGGAAAAACGGGAATGGGAAAACCGGGAATCAGGAAAAAAACGGGAACCGGGAACGGGAAAACAATCTCTGGAACAGCGTCCGCCACGCCCACAACCCCTGCTCCTACTGTTCTGTGATTAAACCGCACCAATGGCAGCTGTGGGGTGCTGCAGGGAGACCTGAGGCCTACCTGAAAATTCCATAAAATTCCACAAAAATCCATCAATTTCTTTTTTTTTTTCTTTTTGGTGCTGTCAGCTCAGGAATTTTTGGGGAACTCCAGGTAGTTCAGCCTGGAGTTCAGGGGCAGCTCCAAGAAGGGCAGCAGGAATTCCCTGGAAAATCTCACCTGGAATTCAGGGCTGGAAAATCCCAATTTAGAGAGGAAGAAAATTACAAAAAAAAAAAAAAAAAAACCAAAAACAAACCAGATCAGGAAAGAGCCAGGAGGGTGAGGGAAAGGAAACAGCACAAAATGAGCTGAAAACAGCAGGAAAGCAGTGCCATGGTTTTCATATTTTTGGATAATTCCAGAATATTTTCATTTCCAGCATGAAATTCCTTTGGCAGGGCTACAAAAAAAGCAGGTGGAGAGAAATTAAAAGCAATTTAGGGAAGGAGAAGTGGAGGGAAAAATAAAAGTTTTCTTATTTTTGTGCTGTAGGAATGTGCAGGAGAATTCCCGCTGGGAAGGACAAAAAAACAATTGAGGAAAATGAGAATAAAATGTGCCCCCAAACAGACCCTGAGCCCACAGAAAGTTCTGGAAAATCACCTGAGCACACAGGGATAACAACCAAAGTGTCCAAATGGTTTTTATTCCTCACGAGTGACACGAACCACATGAATTCCACGGAGCCTTGACCAAAAAAAATCACTTTTTTCCATGATTTTTTCCGTCTCCCCAACGTTCCAGAGGGGCTCCTCCTTCCCCAGGAGCCAAAAAAATTGGATTTAAATCCATTTTGGATTTTTAAAAAATTCCCTCTGGTTTCCCCCAGCTGGGATTTGAGGTGGCTCCAGGAGCTTCTCCCTGCCCAAATCCTGGATTTTGGATCCAAAGGGGGATTTTGGATTCATTCCACCCCCAGCCCAGCCAGGCTGATCACTGACATGCAATTAAAAAAAAAATCAAAATAATTCAGAAAAAACTCCTTTAAACACACTAAAAACACCTTCACTCCCTCCCTGCTCACATTCCAAGGGAGAAATCCCCATTTTTTGCCAGAGTTGCTGAACACTCAAATGAGATTTTTCCAGGATTTTTTGGGACTGGGAAAAAACCCCAAAAATGCCTGGGGGAGGTTCAGTCCTGACTCCCCTGTGGATCCTGGGGAGGGGGAAGCAGCAAAATTCCCAAAAAATCCCAGATTTGGAGCAAAATCTTCATTTCCAGAGATGGAGAATCCCAGGAATTCCAGAGTGGGGATGAGCAGGGACTCAAACACTTCTTGGAAGTGGCTCCCGAGGGGAAAATTGGGGCAAAAAAAAAAGAGAATTATTCACTTGGAAATGCTCCGAAAAATAAAATTAAAAAAAAAATTGGGAATAAGACCCCCCCCCAGGCAGCAAATCCTGCAGGGATTTGGGAATTTCCCAACAGAATTCTGAGTTCAGCTCTGCTGGGGCTGCCAGGAAAAAAAACCCAAAAAATAAACCTGAAAAAGAGGAAAAAAGGGGAAAAAAAGGGGAAAAAAGGGAGGGAAATGGGAATTCTCAGGGACATGCAGGGCAGGGGAAGATTTGGGAATTTTTGTGGATTTTATCCGTTGGAGTTTTGGGTTTTTTCCCCCTCTTGGACACTTCCAAGTCAAGAATTGGCAACACGGAGGTGGCTCCCAGCTGGAAAAGCAAATTCTGGAATTTCCAGGGGCTGTGGAGAGAGGGAAAACAGGGAATTCACCTGGGGAAAAGGGAATTTCATCAGTTGAATATAAATCATTTATTTCTATTTATTTTATTTTAATTTAACTTATTTATTTTGATCAATATTTAATAGTATTGATCCTGCCCCACCTCACTCCTGACTGATTCAAACTGGAATTACCAATTCCTGGATTCAAACAATCAATAATCAATCAGTAATCAATGGCACTGATCCTGCCCCACCTCACTGTGTGAGTTATCAATTTCTGTACTGAATCAATCAATAATCAACAATAATCAATCAATCAATAACCAGTCAATAGTCAATGCCTCATCTCCCTCCTGAGTGACTCAAATTGACATTATCAATTTCTCTATTGAATAAATCAATAATCAATCAATAACCAATGGCCCTGTCCCACCTGACTCCTGAATTATCAATTCCTGTATTCAATCAATCAATCAATCAAATCAATCAATCAATCAATCACCAATGCCCCACCTCACTCCTGAGTTATCGATTCCTGTACTCAATCAATCAATCAATCAATGATTGCTCCTGCCCCACCTCACTGCTGACTGACTAAAACTGGATTTATCAATTCCTGTATTGAACCAATAAATTAATAATCAATCAATCAATCAATCAATCAATCAATCATCAATCAATAATCTATCAATAACCAATGGCCCTGCTCCTGCCCCACCTCACTCCTGAGTTATCAATTCCTGTACTGAATCAATCAATCAATGATTGCTCCTGCCCCACCTCACTGCTGACTGATTAGAACTGGATTTATCAATTCCTGTATTGAACCAATCAATTAATAAAAAATAAATAAATAAATAAATAAATAAATAAATAAATAAATAAATCATCAATCAATAATCTATCAATAACCAATGGCCCTGCTCCTGCCCCACCTCACTCCTGAGTTATCAATTCCTGTATTGAATCAATCAATCAATGATTGCTCCTGCCTCACCTCACTGCTGACTGATTAGAACTGGATTTATCAATTCCTGTATTGAACCAATCAATTAATAATCAATCAATCAATCAATCAATCAATCAATCAATCAATAATCAATAATCAATCAATCAATCACTAATCAATCCCCACCTCACTCCTGCTGCTCCTCGTTGCTGGCGCTCGGGGTCCGGCTGCGGATTTGGCTGCGCAGCTGCTCAATGAGCTCAGGGTTCTGCTGCTGCATCTGCTGGGCAAACTGCTGGCCCCTGGGGACAGGGACATCAGGGACATCAGGGACACGCAGGGGACACGCACAGGGGACAGCAGGGACACGCACAGGGACAGCAGGGACATGCACAGGGACAGCAGGGACACATAGGGGACAGCAGGGACATGCACAGGGACACACATAGGGGACAGCAGGGACACGCAGGGGACAGCAGGGACACACACAGGGACAGCAGGGACACATAGGGGACAGCAGGGACACACACAGGGACACACAGGGACAGTAGGGACACGCATAGGGACACACAGGGGACATCAGGGACACACACAGGGACAGCAGGGACACACAGAGGGACAGCAGGGACACGCACAGGGACACGCACAGGGGACAGCAGGGACACACACAGGGACACACACAGGGACACACAGGGACATCAGGGACACGCACAGGGGACAGCAGGGACACATAGGGGACAGCAGGGACACGCAGGGGACAGCAGGGACACGCACAGGGACAGCAGGGACACACAGGGACATCAGGGACACGCAGGGGACAGCAGGGACACACACAGGGACACACACAGGGACAGCAGGGACACACACAGGGGACAGCAGGGACACACAGGGACATCAGGGACATGCACAGGGACAGCAGGGACACACAGGGGACATCAGGGACACGCACAGGGGACAGCAGGGACACGCACAGGGACACACAGGGGACATCAGGGACACGCACAGGGACAGCAGCGACACACAGGGACACACAGGGACACACAGGGATAGCAGGGACACACGGGGCACAGCAGGGACAGTGGGGACATTGGGGACACCAGGACACAGGCAACACCCTGGGACATTCCCAGCCCTGGATCCAGGATTGTCCCCCTGGATTGTCCCCAGTCATGTCCCCAACTGCTCCCAATCCTGCTCCCAGTCCTGTCCCCAGCTGTCCCACAGACCTGTCCCCCAACCCTGTCCCCAGCTGTATCCAATCCTATCCCCCAGCTGTCCCCAGCCCTGTCCCCAGTCCCAGTCCAGTTCTGCCCCCAAGTTGTCCCCAGCCCTTTCCTCCAGCTGTCCCTCCACCCTGTCCCCAGCTCTATCCCCAGCCCTGTTCCTGCGTGTCCCCAGCTGTCCCCAATCCTGTCCCCAGCCCTGTCCCCCAATCCTGTCCCCACCCTTGTCCCCCAATCCTGTCCCCATCCTTGTCCCCCAGTCCAATCCTGTCCCCCAGCCATCCCCAGCTGTCCCAGTCTGTCTCCAGTCCTGTCCCCTGCTGTCCTAGGTGTCCCCAATCCTATTCCCCAGTCCTGTCCCCATCTCTGTCCCCAGTCCCAGCCCAGCCTTGTCCCCAGCTGTCCCCAGGTGTCCCCACTCACGCCTGGATCAGGCTGGCCAGGTCGTTGGTGGAGGGGCTGCTCCCGGTCGCTCCCATGGCGTTGTGGCCTCCCGAGATCATCCCCGACATTCTGGGGAGGGAAAAAAGGGCTCAAAACTGGGGAAAAATCCCAAAAAATCACCTGGGGACTGCTGGGAGCAACTTCCCATCCTGGGGATCTCAGAATTCCCTGCAGCAGTTTTTGGTTGGCTGGAAATAACTAATGAAGCTGAACAATGAATAAAATTATTAAAATAATGTCGATATTCCCAGATTTATGGAATTCCAGCCCTGCTCTGCCTCCCTGGATTCCCTCCAGGGCTGGATCCAGGTGGGAATTCCCAATGGCACCACGAACAGGGAGAAGCCAAAGGGAGCTGAGTGGTGTCATCCCAAAATCCAAGGATTTGGGGGCCCCAGAGGGTCTCTCCCTCCTGCCACACTCTGCAGGGATGCTCAGGAATGGATTCAGGAACTTATCCCTTTTCTTCATATATTGGGAACTGCTCCTCTCAACCATCCAGGGATGGGAATATTCCCATTTCAACCAAGCTGGGAAATTCCTGAAATCCCATAAAACTGCAGCAGAAGCAATTCCAGGGCCATGATCCATCCCACCCCACCTCCCTTGGGAATAATTTTATTCCAATCCCTCTCCCAACATCTCCCAGAGCACCCAAACCCCCCAAGCTCATGGAACTGGTTCTGAGCCTCCCTCCACATTGCTGGCCCAAATTCCCTCCTGCTCCCACTGGGAAAGGCCAAACCCAGAATTCCAAGAGGGAATAAACCCAGAATTCCAAGAGGGAATAAATAAAAGTGGGATCCAACTCACAGCTGTTGTACTTGGGGGTTGTTCATGAGGTTTGAGGCCTGTGGGGAATAAAAACAACACCCGGGTGAGGCAGCAGGGACGGGGTGGGATCAACCCCAAAGGGAAGGTGGGAACGTTTGGGAATTCAGGAAAAGGGGGGAAATGGCAAAAAGGAGAGAGAAGGCGAAGCCCAGAGCAGAGCAGGCCCTGCCACAGGCTGGGAAAAGCCTGAGGAGAAATTCCCAGCTCCGTCTGAGCTGAAGGGAGCAGCAGCAGCTTCCACACAGCCCCAGGGAGTGGGGAAAGCTTCCAGAGGGGCTCCATCCCAAGGAATTCCATGTGAGGAGACACCAGAGCCCCCAGGAAGGCTCCATCGCAGGGAACCCCAGGATCTGCAATCACCATGCTCATGAAGCCGGGGTTGTTCAGCAATCCGGCCAAGTCAAAGCCTCCGGGGCCGCTGGTCTGGAAGAGAGAAACCAGAGCTGCTGTCACTGCTCACTCCCCATTCCCATTGCTCATTCCCATTGCTCATTCCCATCCCACATTCCCCATTCCCACTGCTCATCCCTCATTCCCCATTCCTCATTCCCATCCCACATTCCCCATTCCCATTGCTCATTCCCCATTCCTATTCTGAAACCCCATTCCCCATTCCTCATTCCCCATTTCCCAAACACCATTCCTCATTCCCCATCCCTGTTCCCAATTCCCCATTCCTCATTCCCATTCCCTATTCCTCATTCCCATTCCCCATTCCTCATTCCCATCCTTCATTCCCCATTCCCACTGCTCATCCCTCATTCCCATTCCAAAATCCCATTCCTCATTCCCCATTTCTATTTCCAAACCCCATTCCTCATTCCCCATCCGTGTTCCCAATTCCCCACCCTCCATTTCTCATTCCCATCCCTCATTCTCCATTCCCATTCCTCATTCCCCATTCCCACTCCAAAACCCCATTCCTCATTCCCAAAATCCCAATTCCCCATTCCCATCTCTCATTTCCCATTCCCACTGCTCACTCCCCATTCCCCATTCCCAAACCCCATTCCCCATTCCCAAACCCAATTCCTCATTCCCATTCTCCATTCCCAATTCTCCACCCCTCATTCCCCATTCCCTACTCCTCACTTCCCATTCCCTATTCCTCATTTCCCATCCTCATTCCCAAACCCCATTCCCAATTCCTAATTCCTCATTTCCCATTCTCCATCCCCATTCCCAATTCCCAATTCCTCATTTCTCATTCTCCATTCCCCATTCCCAAACCCCATTCCTCATTCTCATCCCCCATTCCCAAATCCCATTCCCCATTCCCAGAGCTGCCAGAGCCAGTGAATCCCAGCAGGAAAGGGTTGGGATGAAGGAATCCATTCCCAGCCCCTCTCACTGTCCCAGCCTGGCCTTGGGCACTCCCGAGGATGGAGCAGCCCCAGCTGCTCTGGGAATTCCATCCCATTCCCTCCCCACCCTCCCGGCCAGGAATTCCTTCCCAAAAATCCCACTCAGATCTCCCTTTTCCCATTTTAACCCCATTCCCTGTGTCCTATCCCTCCATCCCTTGTCCCAAATCCCTCTCCAGCTCTCCTGGAGCCCCTTGAACCCCTGGAAGTGACTCATTGGAGCTTCTCCAACCTTTCCTTGGGACACTCCAAACTTTTCTGGGAATTCCATCCAAGGATTCTTTCCCATTCTCCCACCCAACCCTTCCCAACACTCCCCTTTCTCCTGTCTCTCCAAGCTGTTGGAAAAACCCTTCCCCATTTTTTTTGGAGGATCCCAAATCCAACATTTAAACCCTGACAGGGAGAAGAGGCTCTGTCCAAACCCTCTGGAAAACCCCAGAGATTCCTGCTCACCCCCTCAGCTCTGCCCTGGAAAAAAACCTTGGAAAATTAAAATCCCCCTCAAAATGATCCATAAAGGACATTCCAGCCCATTCCTGCCAAACCCCCAGGTTTCTTTTGGGGAAAAAAGTTTTCTTTGTGTGCAAAAAAAACCACCTTTGGTGCTATGGGGAAAACAACAAAAAAAAAAAAAGCTGAATTTTGGAGAGATTTGATCACAAAAGTGGAAATTGCTGTTGCAAAACCCTGCTCCTGCTCTTTTAACCTCAATAAATCCCACAACTTACTGGACTGGGAGTCTCCTTCATTTTCTGTTCAGCTATTTTGAGGTTGGATTTGTACGTTTCGTTGTCCGGATCCAACTCCAGAGCTTTTTTGTAGTAAACAACGGCTTCTGTATGTTTGTTTAAGCTGGACAGGGCCAAGCTGGGAAAAAAAAAGAAAATTCAAAGTCATAGAAAGGTTTTTTGTCACCTTTTTTAATCCAATTGTTGTCCCCACCAACTTTCTTAGAATTGAAAAATGTGATTTTTTTTCTGCACCCTAAAAAGCTGAAACTGCAGAATTTTTTCATGGTGGAACAAACTGATAAAATCCCTGTTCTGGGGTTTGCAGGGATTGAAAATTCCAGCAGGAATGGTGGAAAGAAAATAAAAATCAAAGTCATAGAGTCATAGAGTTTGGTTTTGGGTTTTTTTTTTTTTTGGCACTTTTTAAATCCAGTTGTCCCCACCAACTTTCTTAGAATAGAGAAATAAGAAAGTTTCAGGAAATCAAAATTCCAGCAGAAAAGAAAATAAAAATCAAAGTCACAGAGGAATTTTTTGGTCACTTGTTTTATCTCACTGTTGTCCCACCAACCTCCTAAAAAATTGAAAAATGTGAAATTTTTCTCCACCCTAAAAATCCGAAACTGCAGAATTTTTTCATGGTGGAACAAACTGATAAAATCCTTGTTCTGGGGTTTGCAGGGCTGCAGAATTCCCAAGGAAAGGTGGAAAGAAAATGAAAATCCAAGTCACAGAGGATTTTTTTTTTGGGCACTCTTTAAATCCAGTTGTCTCCGCCAAGTTTCTTAGAATTGAAAAATGTGAATTTTTCTCCACCCTATAAAACCGAAACAGCAAGAACTTTTCATGGTGGAACAAATGGATAAAATCCCTGTTGTGGGGTGTGCAGGGCTGCAGAATTCCCAAGGAAAGGTGGGAATTTGCCCAGGAGGAGGCTGCTCACCCCATCCTGCCGTAGGCTTTGCTGTAGCTGGGGTCGATGCCGATGGCTCGCTCGCAGTCCCGCACAGCTCCCGCGTAATTCCCCAGCTTGCTGTAGGCAGCAGCTCTGGAAAAACGGGAAAAATCCACAATCTCCTGCATTGCCAAGCAAATTGGATTCTGGTTGTTAGCTGGATGGCAGCTGGCTCCTGTTCAGTGAGCAGTTTTCCTTATCTCTTCCACAATTGGGGAGAAATCTGCTGATAACAGCTATTGAACGTCACTGCCTGGCTGATAAGAACTACAGCATGCCATTGGGAGATGTGAGCCCAGAGGGAGGAGCCAAGCATTCCCGCCTGGATATAATCCTGAGATTTCAAACATTCCTACCTGGATAGAATCTGAGATTTCAAACATTCCCACCTGGATATAATCCTGAGATTTCAAACATTCCTACCTCGATATAATCTGAGATTTCAAACATTCCTACCCGGATACAATCTCAGCTTTCAAACACTCCTACCCGGATAGAATCTGAGATTTCAAACATTCCTACCTAGATATAATCCGGAGATTTCAAACATTCCTACCTGGATAGAATCTAGAGATTTCAAATATTCCCACCTGGATACAATCTGAGATTTCAAACATTCCTACCCGGATACAATCTCAGCTTTCAAACACTCCTACCCGGATAGAGTCTGAGATTTCAAACATTCCTACCTGGATATAATCTGAGATTTCAAACATTCCTACCTGAATATAATCCTGAGATTTCAAACGTTCCTACAATCTGAGATTTCAAACATTCCTACCTGGATATAATCTGGAGATTTCAAACATTCCTACCTGGATAGAACCTAGAGATTTCAAACATTCCTACCCAGATATATCTGAGATTTCAGGCATTCCTACAATCTGAGATTTCAAATATTCCTGTCTGTATACAATCTGAGATTTCAAACATTCCTACCTGGATATAATCAAATTAAAGTTCAAAATCTGTTTCATCCAAGAATTGCAGAGAAACACAAAAACCTCCCTCCTTCCACGGCTGATTCTGCACACACAACTCCCTTAACTCTCCATGAGGAGCCTCCAGCTCCTCATTCCACCCTGAATTCCCAGCAAATCCCACTGTGCATGGAAGCAGATCCCATTCCATGGCATCTCTCATCTGATAAAGGTCTGATGAAGGTAATTTGCACACCCACATCCCACACAGAGATCCCAGGAGGCACCAAAACACGGCACGATCCCACAGTGAACAAGAAACTGCTCAAAAAACTCCACAGAATTGTTCCAAAAATGGGATTTTTGGGCATTCTGGAGCAGGGGGAGCTGCCCAGTACCTGTTGCAGAAATAAACGGCGTTGGCTGGGTTTAACTCGATGGCTTTTCCATAAAAAGACACGGCAGCCTCGAAGTTTTCTGCCTTCATTTGGTCATTTCCTGAAAGGAGGGCGGGAAAAGATGGGAAAAAACTGGGATAAACCAAAGCAAAGGGCTGGATCCATGGAAATAGCACAGGGGAGAGGTTTGTCAGAGTGGGGCAGGGCCAGCAGTGGGGCAGTGCTGGAAATTCTCCCATTCCTGATCCTGATTCCCAAAAACCACCCCAGGTGCTGCACCCACACCTATCCCATTTTTCCCAGGAAAAAGCCATGCACAGAGAAGGAAGGATGGATGCTCTGCCCCACAACCCACAGGATTTTTGGGATAAAAATCCCACAGATGCAACAGCAAAACCTCCCCACATTCCTACAGCCCAAGCAGAGCAAGAGGCAGGAATAGAAAACAAAATAGAAAACAAAATAGAAAACATTCCCTTTTTTCCTCCAATTCCAGGTGCCAGGGGATTGAGATGCCCTCCCAATTAGCACCAAACCCTCGTTATCCAGCAGCTCCAGGTGTTTGGTACCTTCAGTCTTGAGTCTTTCAGCTTCAGCCACGTCATCTTCTGAGGGGGTGACGGGCTCCGAGTTCGTCCTGGAGTGTTCCAGCTCCTTCCAAGGAGAGGCACAAGCTGAGCTGAGCATTCCCACAATTCCCACCATTTTTTTACCCTCCCACACTCTCTGAGGGGAGCAGCAGCCTCCTGGAAAATCCAGAAGAATTCAGGGAAAAGGGAACATCCCAAGGCTCTCACTCACCTTCCCTGCCACGGCTTCAAATATTTCGGGGAGGGTCTGGGACACAGCCAGGCTTTGGTCTTCCATGGAGACCCCAAATGCTGTTTCCAGGCACTGGATGGCCACTGGATAAGGAGAGGTTTTTTTAATTAATTAATTATTAATTAATAAATATTCATCCCTCTCCCTAATCTCTCAAAAAAAAAAACAACCCAGGAAAAAAAAACCCCCAATATTTCCCCCACGCCAGATGGATTTTTGGTTCTGTATTTTCAAATTTTGCCAAAATTCAGAGCTGGGCAAAGCTTCCCTCTGGATCTCCTCGATGGAGCCAGTCCTAATTCCCATCCTCTGAGGGATTCCTGGGGTTGGAAGTGAATCAGGCTGGGGCTGCTGCAGCATTCCCACAGCTGGGGAATGTGGGAATGGCTCAGAATTCCGAAGAAAAATCCTTCCCCATCATTCCAGACCCAAACATTCCCCTCACTCTGGGAGCCCTGAGCCATCTCCTCCCTCCACAGGCTTGGGAAGCTGCTCCCAGGGACAAGCAGAGCCTCCCAGAACCTTCCTGCCACATTTTTCATCCCAAAATATCCCACTCC
The DNA here is from genome assembly GCF_028018845.1 of Melospiza georgiana. Classification (NCBI taxonomy): domain Eukaryota; kingdom Metazoa; phylum Chordata; class Aves; order Passeriformes; family Passerellidae; genus Melospiza; species Melospiza georgiana. Next base: position 5,514,726 of record NC_080455.1, on the reverse strand, counting down.
CAGCAATGTCCCCCCACCCCACAGCCACGCTCCTTTCACCGCGACAAACCCACAAACCCAGGGCTAAACCTTAATCTCCTTAAGGAGACCTTTTAAGATCCCTGCCCTTTGAAAAGGCCTAGAAAAATCCTTGAGGAATGATATTTTGGGGAGAAAAAGACAAGAAACAACCCCAGGAACACAAAAATTTTCCCTGGAGTCAGGGAATTCCCATTTCCCACCCCACAGAGCGCTCCCAGCTTGGCCTGGATGAACCCTCTGAGTCTCCAAGAAGGGATCAGGGAGGATTCTGAGCCCAGGTACATCCAGCTAAGCTGCTCTCGGCAGAGATCAGAAGCCACACAAGCCACCAGCATCCCTGGATAAATCCCAAAAGGAAAAAAAATCAACCCCAAAATTCCAGCGAGGTTCAGCACCGGCAGCAGCCCAGCCAGAAAACACGGAAAAAACGGCGAAATTCTCCCAAATTTTGGCCTGACAGAGGCAGATCCACACACCTTCCAAACTCTCCTGAGCATCTGGGGACATGCTCCCGTTCTGGAGCTGGGTGTGCAGGAACTGGATGATGGAGAAGGCCAGACGCTTCTGGTCTGCCATGCTGGGCTCCACCGCTCCTGGCTTCCCAAAAAATCCTGCAGAAACACAAACCAGGCCTTGAGAGAGAAAAGGGAAAAGGATTTTACTGCTGCTGCCCTCCTGGCTTCCCAAAAAATCCTGCAGAGACACAAACCAGGCAGTGAAACACAAAAGGGAAAAGGATTTTGCTGCCGCTGCCGCCCCTCAGGGAGGTGTTGAGGAGGTCAGAATGGATTTGGAGTTGCTAAAAACTCCAGAACATTCTTTATTTTTTTTTTAGGAATTCTCCAGGTTTGGATTCGCCCTCTGCTTGGCACAACCGTGCCAAGGGAAGCACCCAGAGGTGTTGAAATCCCTGGAACTCACCAGGAAAAACTCCCAATTTTCTTGCTCCTTAAACCAAGGGCCAAGAGCAGGAGGAATTTAGGAGGAATTTGGTGGCCCCAAAGCAGAGCCAGGACCAGGAGGAATTTACGAGGAATTTGGTGGCCTCAAACCAGAACCAGGAAGAATTTGGCAGCCTCAAACCACAGCCAAGAACAGGAGGAATTTAGAGGGATTTTGGTGGTCCCAAAGCAGAGCCAAGTGCAGGAGGAATTTGGGAGGAATTTGGCAGCTCCAAACCAGAACCAGGAGGAATTTGATAGCTCCAAAGCAGAGCCAAGAGCAGAAGGAATTTGGTGGCCCCAAACCAGAGCCAAGAGCAGGAGGAATTCGGGAGGAATTTGGTGGCCCCAAACCAGAGCCAAGAAGGAATTTGGTGGCCCCAAACCAGAACCAGGAGGAATTTGGCAGCCCCAAACCACAGCCAAGAACGGGAGGAATTCAGGAGGAATTTGGTGGCCCCAAACCAGAGTCAGGAGCAGGAGGAATTTAGGAAGAATTTGGTTGCCAAACCAGAGCCAGCAGCAGGAAGAATTTAGGAGGAGTTTAGTGGCCCTAAAGGAAAACCAAGGAGGATTTTGGTGGCCACAAAGCAGAGCCCAGGAGGAGCTTGGCAGCCCCTGGCAGCCCGGGCAGTGCCAGCCCATCCTGGCAGGGCACGGGCAGGGAAATCCCAAAGCACCGAGAGCCCAACCAGCAGCACCCGGGGCTGGGAATTCCCAGAGCGAACACTTTAAGTGGGTTTGTAGCACAGCCAGGCTCAGTTAACGGAGACCCGAGCTCCGTTTAACTCGAGCCCACCGGAGCTGAGCCGGTCCCGTCCGCCCGGAGCAGCACCGGGCCCGCCTGGCTCCCGTTCCCCGGCAGCCCCCGGACCCACCGGGCGGAGAGGGGAGGGGGCCGCTCCCCGGTGTCCCCAAAGCCCCGCGAGCACCGCCCGGACCCTGCCCCGGTGGAAACAACCGGGGATCCCCGGTTACCGGTGCGCTCACCGGGACCGGGACTGGCGATTCCCGAGCCTGGCACCGGCAGCACCGGAGACACACAACTCCCAACGGAGGGCACAACCCGCTCCCGGTACGTCCCGTCCCGTCCGGTCCGGTCCCGCCCCCCAGGCCCCGGTGCACCCGGTACCCCCCGGTGCCGCTGCCCCCAGGCGGAACAGAACGGCGGGCAGCACGGCCCGGCTCCAGCGGGTCCGGAGGCGGAGGGGTCCCGGCGGAGGGCCGGTCCCGGTGCCCCCGTCCCGCTCCCGGTGTCCCCCGGTCCCCCCGCGCTCACCGGACACTCGCCTGGGCCGGGCGCGCTCCCGCACTGCGCATGCGCCGCGCCCTCCGCGCGCCGGCTCCGCTACGGCCCCGCCCCTCCCACTGGCACAAGAATGGGCGTGGCCTATGGAGGAAGCCCCGCCCACACCGGTACCATAGAGATGCTGCGTTGTCACGGCAACGCGCGGGGGCGTTGCCATGGGAACGGGCGGGCGGGACCCGGGGATGCTCCGCGCCCGCCCCGGGGCCGCTCCCGGCCGGCTCTGAGGGTCGCGGCGGGGATGAGCCTCCCCCTCCGCCCGGTCCCGGTGCGGTGCGGTGCGGGCGGGAGCGGCCCGGTCCTCCAGGCTCCCAGCATGCCCCGCTCTCCCGCCCGCCTCTCCGGTCGGGGCACATGCTCGGTGCGTGGGGCCGGCCCGGTTTCCTCCCGGCCTCGTCAGCAGCGTGGGGCCTCCCGGTATCCCCGGCACAGCCGACATGGCCCCTCCGACAGGTACCGGCGGGATGGGGGGCGCGGGGACACCGGGGAGCGCGGAGACACCGGGGACACCGGGGAGAGCTTTGCGGCGGTGGGACCGGACCGGGGCCGGCAGGACCAGACCGGGGGCGGCGGGACCGCACCGGGGACGGCCCCTCAGGCCAGCCAGGGTCTCCTGTGCCGCCAGGTCACCTCTGTCCCCGAGGAGGACAGCCTTGGCAGGGACACCGGGCCGGGCTCGGGGTCGGGTTTCGGTGAAGCATTTCCCAGCCCCGGGAGGGCTCGGATCTCCCGGGACATGATCCCACCGGCAGTCCCCAGCGCTGGGGCCCTCCCTGGAACGCTGTCCCCGCAGGGAATGTCGTGGACAGCCAGGCCCCGCGTCCCCTGGCCAGCCAGCTGCGCTGGGACCTGACGGCCGAGCAGATCGAGGCCATGGCGGCCGAGCTGACCGAGAGCACCAAGCTCGTGTACGACCGCGTGGGAGCCCAGGAGCGCGGCGAGGTCTCCTACGAGAACACCCTCAAGGCTCTGGCCGACGTGGAGGTGGAATACACAGGTGGGGAGGCTGTTCCTGCTGGCAGGGGTGCGGTGGGATGGATGCCGGGATGTGGCGTTGGCATTGTCTGGACAGACAGGCAGACAGGATTCGCTCTGTCTCAGGTTTTTGCTGGAGCGCTGCTCTTGGGGCTTCTGCAGGGATGGCAGCAGGGAATCATTTACCCAGTGAGGTGGTGGAGTCATCATCCCTTGAAGAATTCAAAAAAAGACTGGTTGTGGCACTTGCTGCCATGATCTAGTTGAACAGTTAGAACATCGGCTGGACTTGATGATCTTATAGGTCTCTTCCAGTCTTGAACTTCTGTGATTCTGTGATTCTGTGAATATTCTTGTTTTCCTCTGTGGAATTGCATCAGGACAGGGCGTGGTGGCTTTGGGGGAAGTGGGTGTAGGAAGGGATTGTCCCACTTTGAGATTTAAAGGAGACAGGGAATGCTGTTGCCATCAGGAATCGTGGAATTCCTTGAGATGGAAGGGAGCATCGAGCCCTGCACAGAACTCCCCAAACCTCCTGTGCAAAGCTGTTGGGGGCTCACAGACACAGAATTCTCCTGGATTTGGGAGGATTTTTGTGGGAAACCAGTGGGTGGATGTGCTGAGCAGGAGCTGCTGCCATCAGGAATCATGGAATTCCTCAAGCTGGAACTGAGCATGGAGCCCTGCACAGGACTCCCCAAACCTCCTGTGCTGACAAAGCTTTTGTAGGCTCACAAACACAGAATTTCTGTGGATTTTGGGAGGATTTTGATGGGAATCCAGCAGATGGACATGCTGGGCAGCAGGGAAAGGACCAAAGGGAGCAGGAGCCATGAGGAATCATGGAATTCCTCGAGCTGGAAGGGAGCATCGAGCCCTGCACAAAATTCCCCAAACCTCCTGTGCTGCCACAGCTGGGGCAGAGCTTTTGGGGACTCACAAGCACAGAATTCCTGTGGATTTTAAGAGGATTGTGGTGGGAATCCAGTGTGTGGATGTGCTGGGCAGCAGGGAATGTGCCATCCCTGCCATCAGGAATAATGGAATTCCTCAAGCTGGAGAAGCACAGAGATCAAAACAATTCTTATTTGCTGCTCCTGTGTTTTGGAACACGTGGAATGTGTTAAATTATTTACCTGAAAGAATTTGATTAGATTCTAGTGTGTTTTGTTTTCTTAACCAATCTCTACAAGCTGTTTCCTGACGGGAGACAGCCACGAGATTTTGAGTGTTTATACAGTTTCAGTTTAGAGTCGTGCAATATAGTATAAAATAATAATAATATAGTATAAAAAAGTGATTAATTAGCCTTCTGATATCACAGAGTCAGGGGTATTGCCTAATTTTACAATAGTGGGAGGCTCTGAGCTTGCCCAGAGCAGCTCTGGCTGCCCCCTGGAAGGGTCCAAGGCCAGGTTGGAGCCCCCTGGGGCAGTGGGAGATGTCCCTGCCCACAGCAGGGCTGAGCTCTGAGGTCACTTCCACCCCCTCCCACGATTATTGAGATTTTTGGATTTTATTTATTTTTTTTTTTTAGCTCTGTGCTGTCACCTGCTTTTCTCTCCCTGTGGCTGCCAGCAGAATGTTGGTTTTATTCCCAGTTAATGTTTATACAGCAAGGAACCAGCACAAAGAACAGATTTGGAAAAACAAATGAACCCAAGGGCAGCCCTTTGGCAGCTGCTTTGCCAAGGCTGTCCTGGCTTTCATGTGTCACCAGTGGGAACAAAAGCAGAAAAGATCCAAGAAACTCTCACCTCCTTCCTCAGTTTTCCCTGGGGCAGTGGGCAAATGTCTCTCCACGGGCCTTTTTCCTGCTGGGATGTTTTTGGGAATAAATCCTGCTGGGTTTTCTTGGGAGAGTAAATCCTGTTGGGATTATTTTTGGGAGAATAAATCCTGCTGGGATATTTTGGAGAATCAATCCTGCTGGGATATTTTTTGTGAGAGTAAATCCTGCTGGGATTTTTTTTTTGGAGAATAAATCCCACTCTGATTTTTTGGGAGAGTAAATCCCACTGGGATTTTTTTTGGGAGAATAAATCCTGCTGAGATTTTTTTTGGAGAATAAATCCCACTCTGATTTTTTGGGAGAGTCAACCCCACTGGGATTTTTTTGGGGAGAGTAAATCCCACTGGGATTTTTTTTGGGAGAATAAATCCTGCTGGGATATTTTGGAGAATAAATCCTGCTGGGATTTTTGGGAGAGTAAATCCCACTGGGATTTTTTTGGGAGAATAAATCCTGCTGGGATTTTTTGGGAGAATAAATCCTGGTGGGATTTTTTTGGGAGAGTAAATCCCGGTGGGATTTTTTGGGAGAGTAAATCCCGGTGGGATTTTTTGGGAGAATAAATCCCACTGGGATTTTTTGAGAGAATAAATCCTGCTGGGATTTTTTGGGAGAATAAATCCTGGTGGGATTTTTTGGGAGAATAAATCCCACTCTGATTTTTTGGGAGAGTCAACCCCACTGGGATTTTTTTTGGGAGAGTAAATCCCACTGGGATTTTTTTTGGGAGAATAAATCCTGCTGGGATATTTTGGAGAATAAATCCTGCTGGGATTTTTGGGAGAGTAAATCCTGCTGGGATTTTTGGGAGAAAAAATCCTGCTGGGATTTTTTTGGGAGAGTAAATCCCACTGGGATTCTTTGAGAGAATAAATCCTGCTGGGATTTTTTGGGAGAATAAATCCCACTGGGATTTTTTGGGAGAGTCAATGCTGCCGTTATTTTTTGGGAGAGTCAGTTCTGCTGGGATTTTTTAGGAGAACAAATCCTGCTGGGTTTTTTTTTGTGCGGTTTTGGTGGTTTATTTGCAGCAGCATGACAATTCAGGTGGCCCCTCCTCGTGACACCTGGTCTGCTCGAGCTGCCCCACCTGTCTGGGACAGGGAGCAGCCTCATCTTCCTCCTCTCCCCGTTCTTTTTTTTCCTAAAATAATAGGGGAAAAAAATAATTCCTCTTGCTCAGCAGGAGGAGTGTTCAGCTCAGCAGGGCTGTCAGCACTTCCCTGGCTGAGCTGCCTGTTCAGCTTCTCCCGGGGAGGGGATCCAGGTGCCTGGAGAGCACCTGGAGTGCTGCTCTTGGAGCTTCTGCAGGGATGGCAGCAGGGAAATGTTCTCCCCGCTTTCCTCCGCGGGACTGCATCAGCACAGGGCACACCTGGGGCGTGGTGGCTTTTGGGGGAGTGTCTGTAGGAAGGGATTGTCCCACTTTGAGGTTTAAAGGGGACAGGGAATGCTGTTTGCCATCAGGAATCGTGGAATTCCTCGAGCTGGAAGGGAGCATCGAGCCCTGCACAGAACTCCCCAAACCTCCTGTGATGTCAGACCTGTTGGGGGCTCACAGGCACAGAATTCCTGAGGATTTTGGTGGGAATCCAGTGGGTGGATGTGATGGGAAAAGACCAAAGGGAGCAGGAGCTGCTTCCATCAGGAATGATGGAATTCTGCAGCTGGAAGGGAGCATCGAGCCCTGCACAGGACTCCCCAAACCTCCTGTGCTGGCAGAGCTGTTGGGGGCTCACAGGCACAGAATTCCCATGGATTTTAGGAGGATTTTTGTGGGAATCCAGCAGATGGACATGCTGGGCAGCAGGGAAAGGACCAAAGGGAGCAGGAGCTGCTGCCATCAGGAATCTTTGAGTTCCTTGAGCTGGAAGCATCAAGCCCTACGCAGAACTCCCCAAACCTCCTGTGCAAAGCTGTTGGGGGCTCACAGGCACAGAATTCCTGTGGATTTTGGGAGGATTGTGGTGGGAATCCAGCATGGGGATGTGCTGGGCATGTGAAAGGTGGATGTGCATCCCACCTCTCCCCTTGTGTGTGTGTGTGAGGGGAGGCAAAGGCTCTGGGGCTGCCAGCCTGGCTGTGGGTGTGCACTGGGACGTGAAGCCACCATCCCTGTCCCTTTTTGTCCCCCCAGTCCGTAGGAACATGCTGGACTTCCCCCAGCACGTGTCCCCGTGCAAGGCCATCCGCGCCGCCAGCACCGAGGCCGACAAGAAGCTCTCGGAGTTTGACGTGGAGATGAGCATGAGGCAGGACGTGTACCAGAGGATCGTGTGGCTCCAGGTGTGTCCCCTTTCTGGCTGGAACCTCCTGGAATTCCAGCAGATCCTTTACCTCCATCCCAAAGCTGAGAAAGGAAGGATGCAGGAGTGGGGAGGGAGCGCGGTGGGGTCACGGCAGAGTGGCACAGCTGGAGTGAGGGATTTTTTTGGGAGAGTCAGTTTGGGATGGGGAATTTGGGATTGAGGGCTCTGCCCCCTCACTCAGAGCCTTGATCAACCCTTTGTTGGTAAATCCAACCCCCCTCAGTGGTGATGTCCCCCAAAATGCTGACATGGCACAAAGGTGGTGTGTTTAAAGCAGTCTGGGAGGAATCCCTGCCCCGAGGTGACACAGGAACCTCTGCACCAAACCAGAGCCTTCCCTGGGGCTTTTCCATCTGCTGCTGGGTCTCTGGTGGTCCCAGAACTCCCACTGGGAAGGAGCTTCCTGCAGCTCCCTGAGGAGAGGAGATTTGTTTTGTTTTTCAGGAGAAAGCAGAGAGTGCTTCCCTGAAGCCTGAGGCAAAGAGGTACCTGGAGAGGCTGATCAAGCTGGGGAAGAGGAACGGGCTCCATCTCCCTGAGGAGACACAGGAGGTGAGAGCACAGAATCTTGGAATGGTTTGGGCTGAAGGCACCTTAAAGCCCATCTTCCACTGTCCCAGGTGGCTGCAAGCTGGCCTTGGACACTTCCAGGGAAGGGGCAGCCACAGCTCCTCTGGGAAATCTGTGCCAGGGCCTCTGCACCCTCACAGGAAGGAATTTTTTTCCTAAAATCCCATCTAATCCTATTTCCTGCCAGTCTGAATCCATTCCCCCTTGCTGTGGAAGGGCTCAGGGCAGGTTGTGAGGCTCAGGTTTGGGTTTTTGCTCCCAATTCTGGTGGTTTTGGGTGATGTCTCCAGCCCCCCTTTTTTCCTTTCTGTTGAAAGGGTGATTTTAACAAAGTGGGAGTTGAGGAATTCCTGGGGAGGTGGAATTGGGGAGTTATCAAATCCCCACATGCCCAGGGCTGGAGTTGGGCTGAGCTGCTCAGGAGCCTCCATCTCTTACCATGCACCAGCAGAGGAGCTCAGAACTGGGTTAAAACCAGAAGAAAATGGGAAATAGGAGAGGGGAGGTTGTTACTGCAGCACCTGCAGCTCCTGAGGCAGCAGGGAACAGGCAGGACCTGCTGAGGTGGCTGAGCCCTGCCAGGTGTGACCCCAGGGAGCCTTTCTGGGCTGCTGGCTCACCACCATTAATTGTGCACCATCATTAATTGGGCTGGCTCAGAGCTGGGCAGCTCAGCAGGGTGGGAACAGCCTGAGTGCCCCTCCAGCTTTGATTTCTCTCCTATTTTTTTGCATTTTGAAGAAAATCAAAGCTATCAAGAAGAAGCTGAGCGTGCTGTGCATCGACTTCAACAAGAACCTCAACGAGGACACCACCTTCCTGCCCTTCTCCAGGGAGGAACTGGGTATGGAGGGCTCACACTGGATGGTCCCAGAGCATTCCTGCAGAATCCAGGGCTCAGCTCCTGCCTGCTCTTTTCCCAGGGGGGCTCCCTGAGGATTTCCTGAACTCCCTGGAGAAGACAGAGGATGGGAAGCTGAAGGTCACCCTCAAGTACCCACACTACTTCCCCCTGCTGAAGAAGTGCTACGTGCCCGAGACCAGGAGGAAGGTGGAGGAGATGTTCAACTCCAGGTGCAAAGAGGTCGGTGGGACTGACCAGGGCACCCCGGGAGAGATTTGTGTTCCTTTCCACACTGCTTCCCTTCTCCTCTGTGTGGTATTTTATGAGCAATCCCTTTGCCAGGATTTTTCATAAAATACGAAAATTCTTCTCCTGGGAAGCTTCAGCTTCTCTGTTTTGCTGCTTTAGAATGTGATTTAGAGAATTGTTTATTAAGCATGTTAATTGTTTTAGTTTAATGGCCCATCACAGCCAGCTGTGCCAGACTCTCTGAGTCTGTCATGGGTTTTTATTACCATTTTTTTAAAATTTTCTGATATATTTTTTCTCTTTCTTTAGTAGAGTTTTGGTATATGATTTTATAATATAATACAATGTGATATAATATGATATAATATAATACAATGCAATATGATTATATATTATATTATATTATATTATATTATATTATATTATATTATATTATATTATATTATATTATATTATATTATATTATATTATATTATATTATATTATATTATATTATATTATATTATATTATATATTATGTTATATAGTATAATGTAATATGACATAACATAATATAATTAGTACAATACATTGCAATATAATATAATATAGAATAATATAATATAATATAATATAATATAATATAATATAATATAATATAATATAATATAATATAATATATTGCAATACAATATAGTATAATATAATTTATTTAATAATAAATCAGCCTTCTGAGAACTTGGAATCAAATTCCCATCTCTCACCTTCTCCTGGCACCCACAGCAACACCACACGTGTACTTCACTCTGCCTTGCAGGAGAACTGCTTGATCCTGAAGGAGCTGGTGGACCTGAGGGCTCAGAAGGCCAATCTGCTGGGCTTCAGCACCCACGCTGACTTTGTGCTGGAGATGAACATGGCCAAGAGCAGCCAGACGGTGGCCACGTTCCTGGGTACGTCCTGGGGCCGAGCAGGGACATCCCCAGCAGGATGTGCTGCTCTGATCCCTGATCCCAACCCTGCCTGCCTTCCCCAGATGAGCTGGCCCAGAAGCTGAAGCCCCTGGGGGAGAAGGAGCGGGCTGTGATCCTGGACCTGAAGAAGAAGGAGTGCGAGAAGCGCGGGCTGGACTTCGACAACCGCATCAACGCCTGGGACATGCGCTACTACATGAACCAGGTGGAGGAGACCAAGTACAGCGTGGACCAGAACCTGCTCAAGGAGTATTTCCCCATGCAGGTGGTCACCACGGGCCTCCTGGCCATCTACCAGGAGCTGCTGGGCCTCACCTTCCACCTGGAGGAGAAGGCTCAGGTGTGGCACGAGGACGTGCAGCTCTACACCGTGAAGGACGCGTCCTCCGGCGAGACCATCGGCAAGTTCTACCTGGACCTGTACCCACGGTGAGACCTGGGGAGAGGGGAAATGTGGGAGCGGGAGGAGCAGAGCCTGAGGAGGAGAAGGAGGAGGAGGAGGAGGAAGTGGAGGAGGAGGAGATTCCTGCTCCCAGCTGTGTAGAGTGGAGGGAGCGCCGTGTGCTGGGGCAGGGATGTCACCAAGGGCCCTCACTTGGGGCTCCTCTGAGCACCACAGTGGGTGATGCCACGGCTGTGTGTGGGTTTTGGAAGGATCCTGAGCCTCCTGTCTCTCCCCAGGGAAGGGAAGTACGGCCATGCTGCCTGCTTTGGCCTCCAGCCCGGCTGCCTCCTGCCGGACTCCAGCCGCCAGATCTCAGTGGCCGCCATGGTGGCCAATTTCACCAAGCCCACGCCAGACGCCCCATCCCTGCTGCAGCACGACGAGGTGGAGACCTATTTCCACGAATTTGGGCACGTCATGCACCAGCTGTGCTCTCAGGTGAGGCCTCCCTGCGCTGGCACAGCTTGGGGTTTTCCCCCTATCCCGTTATTTTTTGTGGAATTCCGAGCTGGCCGTGTTCCCCCAGGCGGAGTTTGCCATGTTCAGTGGGACACACGTGGAGAGGGACTTCGTGGAGGCCCCGTCGCAGATGTTGGAGAACTGGGTGTGGGAGAAGGAGCCTCTGCTGCGCATGTCCAGCCACTACAAGACAGGGAGCCCCATCCCGGATGAGCTGCTGGAGAAACTCATTAAATCCCGGCAGGCAAACACAGGTGGGAGGGATTGGATGTCCCCTGGGTGTGGGGACAGGAAGGGGACACTCAGTGACCTGGCTGGGGGCAAAAATGGCTTTTCTTTGCTTGCCGTGGTGCTGGGGGTTCTGAGGGGATGGGGAGAAGGAACCCCTTTGTCCCTTTCACATGCTACATCACGCTTTCTCTTCCCATGCATGTGGGAAGAGAGGGGGTGATGTGGCACACGAGAGGGACAAAGAGGTGCCACCCAGCTTACCCTGCTGTCACCTGCCTCAGTGTCAGCATCCCAACCTCAGTTTCCCTCCTCTTCCTCCTTTTGGGAACAGGGCTCTTCAACCTGCGCCAGATCGTCCTGGCCAAGGTGGACCAGGCACTGCACACCCAGACCAAGGCTGACCCCGTGGAGGTGTTTGCCCAGCTCTGTGAGGAGGTGCTGGGTGTCCCTGCCACCCCAGGTACACCGTGCCACCCTCCTGTCCCTCTCGCCCTGTGACAGCTCACAGCGAGTTCCTCCCGTGCGTGTGGGGACAGTTTCTGCTGGCTCTGGGAAAAGCAGGGCTGGAAAGTTCCTCCCGTTGTCCCCTGGGTTGTGTGAGCAGCTGGGACAGCACTGGAGGGATTTTTTTTTCCATGGGGAGGACTGGAGTCCCTTTTGACCCCTTTTGTCCCCTCAGGTACAAACATGCCAGCCACCTTTGGCCACCTGGCTGGGGGTTATGATGCTCAGTACTACGGCTACCTCTGGAGCGAGGTGTACTCCATGGACATGTTCCACACCCGCTTCAAGCAGGAGGGAATCATGAACTGCAAGGTAGGGATGGCAGCATTCAGAAACACAAAACCACCAGAAGGATTCTGTGCAGGTGCTTTAATTGAGGAGCTCTGGGTGTCAGGGGTGCAAACCCAAATCTGACGCGTTCCTCCCAAATTTTGGGATGAACATCTTTTTATATTTTTATGTAATTCTAATGTTAATTATTAAACTTATATTGTATATATAGATTTCAGCCAAGCATGGCTCCTCGTGGCCCCCCTTAAATTTCTAACATAGTTTCTCATGATTCTTCCTATGATTTTACAATAATTATATTTAATTACTAAACAATCATCACATCTAACAATTGTATATATATTTACACATATATATACATATATATGTATACATACATACATATACGTATATATGTATATGTACATACATATATATACACATACATATATACTAATTATTATTAGTAATATTATATATTTATTTTTTATTAATAGTACAATTATTATTAATAATATTATTATATATTTATATATTAACATTTATTTATTTATTTATTTATACATATATGTACATACATATATACACATACATATACACATATATACTAATTATTACTAGTAATATTATTATATATTTATATTTTATTAATAGCACGATTATTATTATTAATATATATTTATATATTAAAATTTACTTATTTATACGTATATGTACATACATATATATACACATACATATATACATATATACTAATTATTATTAGTAATATTATTATATATTTATATTTAATAGTACAATTATTATTATTAATATTATTATATATTTATATATTAACATTTATTTATTTATTTATACGTATATGTACATATATATATATACACATACATATACACATATATACTAATTATTATTAGTAATATTATTATATATTTATATATTAACATTTATTTATTTATACGTATATGTACATACATATATATACGCATACATATATACATATATACTAATTATTATTAGTAATATTATTATATATTTATATTTTATTAATAGTACAATTATTATTATTAATACTATTCTATATTTATATATTAGCATTTATTTATTTATTTATTTATTTATTTATTTATACTACTTACGCAGGTGCAATGATCTGGCAAAACTCTGACATTTTCAGAGTCTATCTTTAACATTTTTCCAGGGCCCCACTATCAGGGGCAGGGTTCTGTGTGCATGCCCAGGGTGGGTGTGCCAGCCCTGCCCATGTGTGTGTGTGTGTCTGTTTGTGTGCCCACAGGTGGGCATGGATTACAGGAAGTGCATCCTCCATCCCGGTGGCTCCGTGGATGCTTCAGACATGCTGAGGAGGTTCCTGGGCAGGGAGCCCAAGCAGGACGCCTTCCTGGCCAGCAAGGGACTGAAGGTGGAGAGCAACTCGGTGCCTTCAGCCTGAGAGGTGCTGCAGGGCCCTGGCAAGGGGGAAAATCTCCTGCCCACGCACCTGCCCTCGCCTGGTTCCTGTCACCAAACACCCCCTGCCTGGAGCTGCCCCTCTGAGCCCCTCATGAGGCCATGTGGTGACACTAAGGTGACCTGCCCTTGTCACCCCAGGGTTTTGTGGGTCACCCCCATCAATTGGCTGAACTTTGAACCTGATTTTCTGCACAAGGGTGAGTTTTGGCCTCGTTTGGAGCCGGGGAGGAGGGGTAAGAGGAGTTCCCAAACTTGAATCTTTGTTTTTAAATCCCTTCTCTTTTAAGAAGCCTCGTTGTTGTTGTTGTGTTGTTGTTGTTGCCACCTTGGCTTGGTTTGTGACACAGCTGTCACCAGGGCAGGGACAGTCCTGCTCTCCCCATCTTTGGGCACCTCTTGGCTGTGCAGTAAAGATGGGGAGATCCCAGAGCTCCAAACCCACAGGGATTGAACTGGAACATCCTGCCCTGAACCCCTCAGGGACCCTCCTGCCTGGCAGGGGGACAGAGGTGGCCAGTGCAGGTGTTCCAGAACAGGGGTTTGGGGACCTCTGTGGCCTCTGTGTCCCATCTCAGGGTCATGCCAGGGGCTCAGGCTGTGGCAGCTGAGGGTGTTGCTGTTGCTGTCAGCTCCTGGGACAGGGCAGGGTTGTGTTTATGACTGAAAACACGGAGCTGACAGCTTCAAACAACACAAATGCCGGGATAAAAATATCCAAAATATCCCCTGGGCTCCGTGCCAGGCCTTGAGCTGCCGGCCATGGGGAGGGGCAGCAGCCAGCCTGGGCTGTGCCACCTGCCCCAGGCTGTCCCCAGCGTGCCCCAAGCCAGCCCGGGCTGTCCCCAGTGTGCCCCAGGACCCTGCGTGGCACAGGGTGTTGTGGCACAAGGTTCCTGCCCCTGTCTGGGGTGGCTTCCTTGGGGGCTGAGGAGCTTCAGGGTGACCTGGGATTTGTGTCCCACCCCTCGCAGCCTCGGGTGCATTGTGTGAGGCCATTTGAGGGCTGTGGGATCCATGCCTGCCACTCTGCCATGGTTTGGGGACACGAGTGACAGCTGAGTGCCCCAGCTCACTGCCACCACCCCACCACTGCAGGCTGTTCCCTGTTCCCTGTCCTTTGTCACCAGCGCTGGGACAAGGCTCCCCCCAGTGCAGACAAAGTCGTTGCTGTCACCTCTGTCCCCCAGGCCCCGCTGGTGACACAGGAAGGTCGGTGACACCCCCTGGTGACACCCCCTGGGCGGGTCCGGAGGCGGCTCCTTGGTGCTTGCTGGGGCCACCTCGAGCATCTTGTCCTTGTCCCCTCCCCTCCGTGTTTTCTGGGTGTTTTTAGTGTCCTGTTTTACTGAGCTTTCAGCATTTCCTCCGACTCTTCTCTCCAGAGAGAGGGAGAAGTGAAGCTGAACAGGGAAACCACGCACTTTCCTCCCTCTGTCCCCTCTCTGATGTCCCCACTGCCCCGTGGGGGTGACCTGGCACCTCCCCATCCCCATCCCAGGCTGGCAGGGAAGAGAGAGCTCCTTTTTATTTTGGTGGTTTGGATTTGGGGGGTTGTTTTATTCCTGTTAACAGTTTTAAAGGGCAAACTGGCGCGCGTGTGTGTGGGTGTGTGGGTGTGGGTGTGTGTGTGCTGTCCGTTCTGGTCACGTCCCACCCCCTGCTTGTTTCCATGACTGGATTTCTGGATTTTAGACGGTTCCCAGCACTAATAAAAGTTTTCCTCCGCAGATGTTGGGGCTCAGCTCCTTTGGGCAGGGGTGACAGGGACACAGCACCGCAGCATCCAGCACAGGGGCTCCTGTCCCACGAAGATGGGCACGGAGTGGCAGGCACGGGGCGGCAGCGTGTGGGGTGTGAAACCCTGGGGAGGGACAGGCGGTGACTCCCCCGTGTCCCTCAGTGTCCTCCGTGTCTCTCAGTGTCTCCCATGTGCCTCAGTGTCCTTTAATGTCCCCTTATGTCCTTCAATGTCCCTTAATGTCCCTCAGTGTCCCTCAGTGTCCCCATGTGTCCCTCCGTGTCCACCTTGTCCCCCTTGTCCCTCAGTGTCCTCCCATGTCCCTCAGTGTCCTCCTGTGTCGTTCAGTGTGCTCCCATCTCCCTCAATGTCCCCTGTGTCCCAAGGTGCCCCTCAGTATCCTCCCATGTCCCTCAATGTCCCCTGTGTCCCTCAGTGCCCCTCAGTGTCCTCCCATGTCCCTCAGTATCCTCCCATGTCCCCCGTGTCCCTCTGTGCCCCCTTGTCCCTCAGTGTCCTGCCGTGTCCTGCCGTGTCCCTGTGTGTCCCCCCATGTCCCTCAGTGTCCCCGGTGTCCCCAGCCCCGCACCTGTGTGAGGAAGGGGTGCTGCAGCAGCCGTGCGGGGCCGGGCCGTGCCGCGGGCTCCCGCTGCAGCATGAGGGCGATGAGGGCGCGGGCAGGGCCGGAGAGCCCCGGGGGCGGCGGGTACCGAGCGCTGCGGATGCGCCGGAACAGCTCCGGCCGGTGGCGGGCCTGGAACGGGGCGTGCCCGGTCAGAGCCGTGTACCTGCGGGAGAGCGGCGGGCCTGTGCTGCCTCCGGCGTCCCGGCCTTCCTCCATCACCCCTCTTGCTCCCTCCGGTGTCCCTGTCATTCCTCTGGATCCTCCCTCCCTCATCCCTCCAGCCTCTCCATCCTCCTTCCAGCTCGCTGTCCTCCCTCCATGTCCCCTTATCCATCCTCCCTCCCTCCATCTCCCCTCATCCCACCCTCCCTCCATGTCCCCTTGCCCTCTCCATTTCTCCCATCCTCCCTCCATCTCCCCTCTCCCTCCCTCTGTCCATCTCCCCTTACCCAATCCTACCCCCCATCTCCCTTCTTTCCATTCTCCCTCCATCTCCCCTCATCCCATCCTCCCTCCCTCCATGTATTTCCCCTTAACCCACCCTCCCTCCATCTCTCCCTCATCCTCCCTCCATCTCCCCTCTCCCTCCATGTCCCCTTATCCCACCCTCTCTGTCCCCTCATTGCATCCTCCCTCCCTCTCTCCATCTCTCCCTCACCCTCTCTCCCTGTCCCCTCTCCCTGCCTCCATCTCCCCATCCCCTCTCACACGGCACACCCCAGTGCCCAGACATCCGCGGGCTCCGCGTGTCCCCTGCGCTCCAGCACCTCCGGGGCCAGGTACATGGGTGTCCCACAGAGCGCCCTGAGTTGGGGACAGCCGAGGTGACCCTTGGGGACACGGACAAGGTGAAACCCCCTCCCTGCATCCCCCAAGCCCCTCTCACCCCCAGCGCCGCCCGGGCGGTGCCGCTCGCTGAGCCAGCCCCAGGTCCCCGATCTTCACCCGCATCCTCTCCATCACCAAGAAATTACCTGTGCAGGGAGAGACGGGAATTGTGTCACCCTCGGGCCAGCCACCCTGGGGACACCCCCGGGTCCCCTCCCCAGCCCCACGCACTCGGTTTGAGGTCCCGGTGCACGAGGCCGTGGCCGTGCAGGTAGCGCAGGGCCGAGAGCAGCTGCCGCAGGTAATAGCGAACCTCGGGCTCCGTCAGGCGGCCCCGCGCCCGCAGGATGGCGGCGAGGGACTGCGGACAGAGGGACAGCACTGGGACAGAGGGACAGCGGCTGGGGACAGAGGGACAGCGCTGGGACAGAGGGACAGCGGCTGGGGACAGAGGGACAGCGGCTGGGGACAGAGCGACAGGGGCTGGGGACAGAGGGACAGCGGCTGGGGACAGAGGGACAGCGCTGGGACTGAGGGACAGCGCTGGGACAGAGGGACAGCGCTGGGGACAGAGGGACAGCGGCTGGGACAGAGGGACAGCGCTGGGACAGCGACTGGGGACAGAGGGACAGCAGCTGGGGACAGAGCAACAGGGACTGCGGACAGAGGGACAGCGCTGGGACAGAGGGACAGCGGCTGGGGACAGAGGGACAGCGCTGGGACAGAGGGACAGGGGCTGGGACAGAGCGACAGCAGCTGGGGACAGAGGGACAGCGCTGGGACAGAGGGACAGCGGCTGGGACAGGGACAGGGGCTGGGGACAGAGGGACAGCGCTGGGACAGAGGGACAGCGGCTGGGGACAGAGGGACAGCGCTGGGGACAGAGCAACAGAGACTGCGGACAGAGGGACAGCGCTGGGACAGAGGGACAGCGGCTGGGACAGAGCGACAGCAGCTGGGGACAGAGGGACAGCGGCTGGGGACAGAGGGACAGCGGCTGGGGACAGAGTGACAGCGGCTGGGGACAGAGCGACAGGGGCTGGGGACAGAGGGACAGCGCTGGGACAGAGCGACAGCGGCTGGGGACAGAGGGACAGCGGCTGCGGACAGAGGGACAGCGCTGGGAGAGAGGGACAATGCTGGGGACACTGAGGACGGACTGGGGACAATGGAGGGGAACTGGGGATGAAGTGACAGGGACTGGGACAGAGGGACAGCGCTGGGGACACTGAGGAGAGACTGGGGACAGAGCGACAGTGGCTGGGACAGAGACGAGGGATGGGGACAATGAAATGGGACGAGGACAGAGTGACAGGGACAGAGCGAGGGGGCTCTGGGGACAGAGCAAGGCACCAGGCCGGGCCCTGCTGAAGCCTCGGCCTGAGGGGGCTCAGTTTTGGGGTGTTTAGGCTCAGTTTTGGGGTTCGAGGGCTCCGATTTGGGGTGCAGAATTTCGGGGTTCAAGGGCTCAGTTTTGGGGTGTAGGAGCTCAGTTTTGAGGCGCAGAATTTCAGGGTTGAAGGGCTCGGTTTCGGGGTTCAAAAGCTCGGTTTCGGGGTGCAGGAGCCCGGTTTCGGGGCGCAGGTCTCACCCCCCGGCTGCACAGCTCCAGCAGCAGGTAGAGGTGCCCGCCGTCGGCGAAGTGCCCGTGCAGGCGCACGATGTGCGGGTGGCGCAGGCGACACTGCAGCTCCCGCTCCCGCTCCACCTGCACCGACAGCAGCCCGGCAGCCCCGGGGGGACCCTCAGGGACCCCCGACACATACCCGGGGGACGGGAACCCACCCAGACACCCGGGGAGGGGCACAGGAGGGGCTGTGCGGGGACACCCGGGCACTGTCCCCTCTCCCCGGGCATTGTCCCCTCTCCCCGGGCACGGTCCCCTCTCCCCGGGCAGTGTCCCCACTCCCTGGGCACTGTCCCCTCTCCCCGGGCAGTGTCCCCCCGCACTCACCCTGTCCCCCACGCCCGCGGCAGCCAGCCGGGCTCTCGGGATCACCTTCGCCGCGTAGCGCCGGCCACTTGTCACCTCTGTCACCTGGTAGCAGCGGCCGAAGGTGCCCTGCGAGTGACCCCGTGGGCTTGGGGTGCCCACCCAAGTGTGGGGCTCGGAGCCCCAGGGACCGGAGCTGCTGGGGCTCAGCCCCGTGCCTCAGTTTCCCCTTTCCCAGATGGATCGGGACGCTCGGGGGGTGCGGGTGTGTGATCCCCCCATGGTGCCCAGTGGGGAGGGGGCGCTGGGGGCAGCTCAGGGGGGGCAGTTCAGGGGATTTACCTCTCCCAGGAGCCGTCCCCGCTTGTAGAGCGTCCCGCTGCCTTCATCCCGGAGGTACCAGCCCGGGGGGGGCTCAGCCCCTGCGCTCCCCGGCTCCATCCCGCCCGCTCTGCTCGGTACCGGGGACACCCCGAGGGACACCGGACGCTGTAACCCCTTCAGCTCCGGGTGCGGGTGTCCCTGGCGGCCAGGGGTGCTGCGTGCTCCCCCCGCAGCCAACACCCACCGCTCTGTTTTCCCCCAACCCAAAGCGGAGACCCCCGCGGGGGTCCCGGCCCTCGGGGATGCGCAGCACCGGAGGGTCCCGGATCGGGGTCCGACCGTGCAGGGAGCTCCTGGCGCCTCCTCCCCTCCTCCGCTGGGGCTGGGGGGGTCCCGGGGGGGCGCCGATGTTGTTTTACAGCCCCCAGGACGCCACCACCCCCCCAGCCCGACCGCCGGAGCTCCGGGCCCCCAAGGGTTAACGGGCGGCCGGGGAGGGCTGGGCGCACCTTTGGGGCTGGATATTAATAACGCGGCGGGGAGGGACGGCGGGCGAACGGGGAGGGTGTGTGTGTGTGTGGGGGGGGAAGCCTCGCCCGGCCCCCCCGGAGCTGCGCAGGCGATGCCCGCTGGCCCCGGGTCCCCCCCGCTCCCCGCCGCCGCCGCGCCGAGCCGGGACGGAGCCGCCGCGACGCGGCCGACGAGGGGCGGCATGGCCGGGAGGGGCCGTGGGGGCGGCTCGGACCCCCACGCTGCCGGGTAAGCTCCTGGTTTGTGCTTTAACCCTCGCGGACCCCCCCTGTCCCGAGACTCCGCGCCTTCCCGCAGCTCCTGCGGGGAAACTGAGGCACGCGGTGCCCCCGCGCTAGAGCGGGGTTTGGGCATCACCCACCGGGCATCGCCCGAGCCTCGGCGGGGTCCGGACGATACAAACACCCCCCTGGAGAGGCGGCAGCGCGACCCCCCGGCCCTTCCCCTGTCCCGCCGGGGGTGCCGGGGGCTGCCCGCGATGGGACGGAACCGGCCCGACCGGGGATTCCCGACACGGGGATGGGACCCCCGCACCCCCCGCACCCTCCTGGCACCTCCCGCAGCCCCGGGCAGGGCGCTTTGGGGGGGCTGCAGGATGGGGCGCTGTGGGGGCCTCCCGCTGCCCCCCACCCCGCGGGGCCGGATCCGGATCGGGGAGCGACGCGGGAGCCCCGGCGAGCAGGTCTGGTCCTGCCCCGGCAGGCAGCGATCCCGGCCCGGCGCCCGCCGCGGGGCCCTGGGGGCGGCGGGGCCATCGCCCGTGCCGGGGCTGCGTGGGCACGTGGGGGGGACACCCCGTGTCACCATCCACCCTGTGTCACCCACCCTGTGTGACCCCTCACCCCGTGTCACCCACCCCGTGTCACCCACCCCGTGTCACCCACCCTGTGTCACCCACCCCATGTCACCCACCCCGTGTCACCATCCACCCTGTGTCACCCACCCTGTGTCACTCCTCACCCCGTGTCACCCACCCTGTGTCACCCACCCCGTGTCACCATCCACCCTGTGTCACCCACCCTGTGTCACCCACCCCGTGTCACCATCCACCCCGTGTCACCATCCACCCTGTGTCACCCACCCCGTGTCACCCCTCACCCTGTGTCACCCACCCTGTGTCATCTCCCACCCCATGTCACCACCTTGTGTCACCCACCCCATGTCACCACCCCGTGTGACCCACCCTGTGTCACCCATCCCTGTGTCACCCACCCTGTGTCACCCACCCCGTGTCACCACCCAGCATCACTCACCCCGTGCCCCCCACCCGCCTGTCCCCGCTGGTGGCACCAGACCCCACATCCCCTCCCTGGGGTCTGGCTTTGCCCCCCTCACCCCCATCCCCTCTCTGTGGTCCCGGGGGTGTCTCGGTGCTGTCCCCACCTCGGTGGCCGTGCTGGGCAGGGGGACAGCCCGGTGCCACCCTCCTGTCCCCGGGCTCAGGGCTCTCTCCCTGCCCCGCAGGCGCTGGCGGCTGCTGCTGCTGGCCTGGCTCAGCCTGGTGGGCACGGCACAGGTGAGGGGGCTGGGGGGCACTGAGGGGGTCCATGGCACCCCCTGGGCTCCTTCATCCCACCCCAGCGCTCACCATCACCTTCCTCACGCAGGACCCAGCCCTGGGGACACCAGCGAGGGTCCCCGAGCCCCCGGCCCCTGCTCGGCCCCAGGGGACCTGGGGGTCCTGGGGACCCTGGAGCTCCTGCTCCAGCTCCTGTGGGGACGGGGTCGCCCTGCGCAGCCGGCGGTGCCTGCGGTGAGTGGGGCACGGGGCGGCACTGACCCCCCCCAGCTCCCAAACCCCCCCATGTGGCACCCAAGGCCTTGCCACCACCTCGGCCTGGTGCCACCAAGGTGCCACCAACCCTGTGGTGGCTCAGTGGCATTGTAGCCCTGGAGCTGGGAGTTCCCTGTGTGCCACCAGGGTGCCACCATCCCTGTGGTGGCTCGGTGGCATCGTAGCCCTGGAGCTGGGGGTTCCCTGTGTGGGACCAGGGTGCCACCATCCCTGTGGTGGCTCGGTGGCATCGTAGCCCTGGAGCTGGGGGTTCCCTGTGTGCCACCAGGGTGCCACCATCCCTGTGGTAGCTCGGTGGCATCGTGGCCCTGGAGCTGGGGGTTCCCTGTGTGCCACCAGGGTGCCACCAACCCTGTGGTGGCTCAGTGGCATTGTAGCCCTGAAGCTGGGAGTTCCCTGTGTGGGGCTGCCACCATCCCTGTGGTGGCTCGGTGGCATTGTAGCCTTGAAGCTGGGGGTTCCCTGTGTGCCACCAGGGTGCCACCATCCCTGTGGTGGCTCGGTGGCATCGTAGCCCTGGAGCTGGGGGTTCCCTGTGTGGGACACTGCTGTCCCTGTGCCCGCAGGAGCAGCGAGGAGCAGCCGTGCCCGGGGGACCCGCGGCAGTACCGGCTCTGCCCGCTCCAGGTGAGTGCCGCGGCACCCACGGGGCTGTCCCCGGTGCCCGTGGCCGCTCCATCCCGGTGCTCCCACAGGGCTGCCCCGCCGGTTCCGTGCCCTTCCGGGCCATGCAGTGCTCGCTCTACGACAACCGGCCCGTGCTGGGCACCTCCGCCCGCTACCGCTGGGTGCCCTTCCACGGAGGTGAGTCCCGCCGTGCCGACGGCGCCACCGGGGGATCCCGGCCGTCCCCGGCATCACCCCAACCCCTTCCCACCCTGCTCCGGCAGCCCCAAACCTCTGCGACCTCAACTGCCTGGCCGAGGGACACAATTTCTACTACAGCTTCGGCCGGGTGCTGGACGGGACGCGCTGCAGCCCCGGCTCCCCGGACCTGTGCGTCGGCGGGCGCTGCCTGGTGGGTGTGAACGGGACTGGGACCCCCCTCGGGACCCCCCAGGCCCGACCCCCGCGCTGAGGGGGGGTCTGCGCTCCCCGCAGAGCGTGGGCTGTGACGGGATCCTGGGCTCGGGCCCCGACGCCTGCGGGCACTGCGGCGGCGGCCACGGCTCGTGTGTGCTGGTGCACCGGCTGTTCCAGGGCTCCGACCCCTCCTCCGGTGAATGAACCATTGCCCCGGCCCCCTCCATGGGTGAATGCTTTGGCTCTTGGCTCCCCTGTCCTCCTGTCCCCACCCGTGTCCCCAAGGCGTGGCCTGGGTGCCCCATTGTCCCATCCCCTGTCCCCCATCCCGAGGGTCTCTGGTCCCTTCACTTGGGGGGGGGGGTTAACTCATTGCAGAGGGGTCACTCCTGGCCTGGGGGGGGTCTGTGATGTCCCCAGCGGTGTCCAGAGTCCCTGTCCCCACATGTCCCTGATGTCCCAGCACGTGGGGCCCAGCTGGGTCAATGCCCCAGCCCCGGGTCCCCTCTGTGCCCGTCCCCTCCCTCTCTGTCCCCCCGTGGTGCCCCCTGGGCCCTGCCCAAGCTCTGCCCTGACTCTGCCCCCCCCTCCATCCCCCCCCAGGATATTTGGGGTATGTGAACGTCACCAAGATCCCGGCTGGGGCCACCAACATCAAAGTGACAGACAAGAGCCGCAATTACCTGGGTAGGACCCGAACTGCCCCCATCCCAGTCCCTCCCAGTGCCTCCCAGTGCCTCCCAGTTGGCCCAGGCTGGTGCCAGCTGTGTGTGCGGGCAGGGCAGGGCAGGGCAGGGCAGGGGTGGCCGTGTCACGCCGCGCTGCCCCATGTTTGTCCCTTGTTTGTCCCTTGTCGTGCCGCGCCGCTCCCTCCCTCGGATGCTGTTTTGAGCATCGCGGGGTCACTGAACTCCCAAGCGCTCGGGGCAATTTTCCAGAGGCCGCGGCCGCGTTTTGGGAAGGAGCCAGCGCGGGGCTGGAGCAGCGGGGCAGGGACCTCCATCCCCACCCCCGTCCCCTTTCCCCGTTCCCATGCAGCCGGAGCCCCTTCCCCCCTCCCGGCCGGGCTCTGGGGGGGCTCGGGGCTGGCTCTGCACACCCGGCCGGGGCTGCGGCTCGGGCTCGGAGCCAAGATCCGGCAGGAACGCGGATTCCCGGAGCCCCGAGTGCGGCTCCCGGCCCACGGGAGAGGCCTCCGGAGGGGAGCGGGCCGGGGGTCCCGGGGGCCGTGCGGGGCTCGGTTGAGCGGAGCCGCTCGGTCCCGCAGCGCTGATGGCGAGCGACGGCCGCTACGTCCTCAACGGCGACTGGGCCATCGCGTGGCCGGGGCCCTACGAGGCCGCCGGGACCCTCCTGACCTACGACCGGGCCCCCGACGGCACCGAGAGCCTGGAGGCGCCCGGACCCACCCTCGAGGACCTGCACGTGATGGTGAGGACAGACGGACACGGCGCTGGGGACGGCAGCCGCCCCCGTTCCCACCGCCCCTCCCAGCCCCGCTCGTGTCCCCCCCATCCCCTCCAGGTGCTGCTGCAGGAGCCCAACCCCGGCATCGAGTACCAGTTCTGGCTGCCCCGCGGGCACCCGCAGCTCGGCCGCGGGGACACGAGCGCCCTGCGGCAGCCGCAGCCCCGCGGGGCCGGCAGCCCCCCGCCCCCGGAGCCCCCGCAGCCCCCGGAGCCCCCACGGCCCCGGGGCTTGGCCACGGAGCCACCGCCGAGGAGCCCCCCGGGCCGCAGCCAGGATGGGGATACCGCAGGTACATCCTCGGGGGTCCCCACGGCACCCCCAGGCCCCTGCTGGAGCATCCTGGGCTGCCCTGGCGGGGGGATACCCTAAAAATGACCCTAAAAATGACCCTAAAAATGACCCTAAAATCCCTCGCCAGGGCTCTCAGGAGCCCCGTGTGACCCTCTCTGGGGTGTGGAGTCTCAACCTCCTCTCCCAAGGGTGTGTGAGGGGGATTTTGGGGGTCAGGAGTCCCCTTTGGCCCTAAATTGCTGCAGTTTTATCCCCGCAGGGCGCTGCGGGAGGTGCCGCCCGCCCAAGGGGCGCTCGCAGCGCATCCGGCACTTCTGCCAGAGCGACTTCGGTGAGAGCCGGGCCGGGAGGGGCTCGGGAGGGGCTCGGGAGGGTCCCGGGGGCCGGACAGGGACAAGGACATCGCCAGGGACAGGGCCGAGGACATTGCCAGGAGCGGGAAGGAGCTCGGGGTGATACTGAGGGCAGTGCTGGGCACAGGAATGTGCTCAGGGTGATGCCAGAGGCGATGCGGGATGGGAAGGGGCTCAGAACGATGCCAGGGATGATGAGAGGGATGGGAAGGAGCTTGAGGTGATGCCAGGGCCAGGAAAGGCTCAGGATGATGCCATGGGTGGGAAAGAGCTCAGGGTGATGCCAGGGACAGGAAAGCACTCAGGGTGACGCCAGAGGGTGGGAAAGGGCTCAGGGTGATGCCAGGGCCAGGAAGGCACTCAGGGTGATGCCAGGGGCAGGGAGGCACTCAGGGCGATGCCAGGGGCAGGAAAGGGCTCAGGGTGATGCCAGGGGCAGGGAGGCACTCAGGGTGACGCCAGGGGCAACAAAGGGCTCAGGATGATGCCAGGGCCAGGAAAGGGCTCAGGGCGATGCCAGGGGCAGGAAAGGGCTCAGGGTGATGCCAGGGGCAGGAAAGAGCTCAGGGTGATGCCAGAGGGTGTGAACGGGGTCAGGGCGATGCCAGGGACAGGAAAGGGCTCAGGGTGATGCCAGGGGCAGGGAGGCACTCAGGGTGATGCCAGAGGGTGGGAAAGGGCTCAGGGTGATGCCAGGGACAGGAAAGGGCTCAGGATGATACCAGGGCCAGGAAAGGGCTCAGGGCGATGCCAGGGCCAGGAAAGGGCTCAGGGTGGTGCCAGGGGCAGGGAGGCACTCAGGGTGACGCCAGGGGCAACAAAGGGCTCAGGGTGGTGCCAGGGGCAGGGAGGCACTCAGGGTGATGCCAGAGGGTGTGAAAGGGCTCAGGGTGATGCCAGGGGCAGGAAAGCACTCAGGGCGATGCCAGAGGGTGTGAAAGAGCTCAGGGCAATGCCAGGGCCAGGAAGGCACACAGGGTGATGCCAGAGGGTGGGAAAGGGCTCAGGGCGATGCCAGGGCCAGGAAGGCGCTCAGGGCGATGCCAGAGGGTGTGAAAGGGCTCAGGGCGATGCCAGGGCCAGGAAAGCGCTCAGGGTGGTGCCAGAGGGTGTGAAAGGGCTCAGGGCGATGCCAGGGCCAGGAAGGCACACAGGGCGATGCCAGGGCCAGGAAGGCGCTCAGGCTGCCCCATCCTCGCCCCGCAGTGTTCCGCGGGCGGATCCTGGCTCGGCGCTCGGTGGGGCGGGAGACGCGCTACGAGGTGGCGGTGCAGGCGCGGTACCGGCAGCGCTTCCCGCTGGTGGCCCGCGAGTACCTGTGGGTGCCCAGCACCTGCGGCTGCCCCGCGCTGCTCGAGGGAGCCGAGTACGTGCTGATGGCGCGGCGCCACGTGAACCACGAGCACACCCTGAACCGCGTCCTGCTGCCCCCCGACGGCTACGCCCGGCCCTGGACGGCCCGCGAGGCGCGGCTGGTGCGGGAGGCGGCGCGGCACTGCCCGCACCCCCGGCCGCCCTGAGCCCGGCCCCGCGGGCACCGCCGGGCACCGCCGGGCACCGCCGGGGCTCCCACCGGGCACCGAGCCCTCCCTGTGCCCCCCTCCCTCCCAGCGATGGATGCCCCCGCTCATCGCGCCGTGCGTGGGGCCCGCGTGGCAGCGGGAGGGTGGAGGGGGGTGGTAATTTATTGGGTTTTTTTTTTGCAGGAAATAAATTGTTTATCCCCTCGCTGGCTGCGTGTCCCTTGCTGGCTGGAGATGGCCCAGGGGGGTCCTCCCTTTTCTGGGGGGCTCCTCTGTGTGCCTCTCTTTTCAGGGGGTCCCCTCTGTGTCCCCGTGGGCAACGGGGGCTCCTCAGTGTCCCTCCACTTTGGGGGCTCCCCTCTGTGTCCCCATGAGCAGCGGGGCCTCCTCCATGACCCTCTGTGTCCCCATGAGCAGGGGGGGAGGCTCCTCCATGACTTCAGGGGGTCCCCTCTGTGTCCCCATGAGCAGGGGGTCTCCTCCGTGCCTCTACTTTGGGGGATCCCCTCTCTGTTCCCATGAGCAGGGGGGCTCCTCCGTGTCCCTCCACTTTGGGGGGTCCCCTTCGTGTTCCCATGAGCGGGGGCTCCTCTGTGTCCCTCCACTTTTCAGGGGGTCCCCTCTGTGTCCCCATGAGCACGGGGGTCTCCTTCCTGCCCCTCCACTTTGGGGGGGTCCCCTCTGTCACCCCATGAGCAGGGAGACTCCTCCATGTCCCTCTCTTTTCAGGGGGTCCCCTCTGTGTCCCTCCACTTTGGGGTGTCCCCTGTGTGTCCCTCCCTTTTCAGGGGGTCCCCTCTGTGTCCCTCCACTTTGGGGGGTCCCCTCTGTGTCCCTCCACTTTGGGGTGTCCCCTGTGTGTCCCTCCCTTTTCAGGGGGTCCCCTCTGTGTCCCTCCACTTTGGGGTGTCCCCTCTGTGTCCTTCCCTTTTCAGGGGGTCCCCTCTGTGTCCCTCCACTTTGGGGTGTCCCCTGTGTGTCCCTCCCTTTTCAGGGGGTCCCCTCTGTGTCCCTCCACTTTGGGGTGTCCCCTGTGTGTCCCCACGATTGGGGGTCGCTCCGTGTCCCCGCGCCGAGCCCCTGAGCCGTCCCCAGCCCGTGTCGCCGTGTCTGTCCGTGGCTCCGTGCCAGGCTCTGCCTGCCGGGGTCGGGGCCCTCTCGCTTATCTCCCTTCCGCCGGAGCCCGGCGTGTCCCCCCCGGCCGTAACCCAACCCTGGGGCTGCTGGCGGCCACCGCGGGGCCCCTGTGGGGACAGGATGTGATCGGGGGGGCTCTGGGGCACTTGGGGTGGGCTTGGAGTCAGTGCCAGGGGAAGCTGAGACCCCTCAGCTCGTGTGGCTGGGGACTGTCCCCAAACTCGGCAGCTGCCAGCCCAGGAGGGTCCTTGGCACATCGGGTGGCACCAGCAGGAGCCAGAAATGAGCCGCGGGAGCAGCTGGGGAGCCCAGAGCTGAGCCCAGCTGGTGCCAGTAAAATCTGAGTGATTCCAGGTGGAATTTGGGCTGTAAAGGCGCCTCCACCCTATAAAACCCTCCCTCCCACGCCCACCCCACGGTTAATTTGGAGCTGCTGAGGGAGGGGGGGATTGTCCCTGGCCATGGCGGGTTTGGGGGCCACCCCACGCACGAAGAAGCCCCCGAGGGAGGAGCAGGGGCTCCGCACCCCGAGGGCTGCGGTTCGCGCTGGGGCCGAGAGCCGGCACCGGGAGGGGGGAGAGCGGCCCGCGGGGGTGGGCGAGGGTGCCCGGCTCGCCCAGCACGCCCGGCAAGGGGCGCCTGGTCCGGCGGGGACCCGAGGGGAGCCCCGGGGACAGCGGTGAGCGCGTCCGTGCCCGCGGAAATCCCTGCTCGGGGCACGGGGGCTGCCCTGGATGTGCTGATGGGACCCCAAAATCCCTGCTCGGGGCACGGGGGCTGCCCTGGATGCGCTGACGGGACCCCAAATCTCTGCTCGGGGCACGGGGGCTGCCCTGGATGTGCTGACGGGACCCCAAATCCCTGCTCGGGGCACGGGGGCTGCCCTGGATGTGCTGACGGGACCCCAAATCCCTGCTCGGGGCACGGGGGCTGCCCTGTTCGTGGGGACATGGAGGGGACCCCCTGCTCGTGGGGACACAGAACGATGCCAGGGATGATGAGAGGAATGGGAAGGAGCTTGAGGTGATGCCAGGGATGATAAGAGGCTGCCCTGGATGTGCTGACGGGACCCCAAATCCCTGCTCGGGGCACGGGGGCTGCCCTGGATGTGCTGACGGGACCCCAAAATCCCTGCTCGGGGCACGGGGAAATCCCTGTTGGTGGGGACACAGAGGGGACCCCCTGCTCGCGGGGACACAGAATGATGCCAGGGATGATGAGAGGAATGGGAAGGAGCTTGAGGTGATGCCGGGGATGATGAGAGGCCCCATGCTGCCCTGGATGTGCTGACGGGACCCCCCCTGCCCCACAGACCCTGCGGGACCCCCAGAACCACCCGGCCCCGGCAGCTTCTACTTCTCAGGGCTCCCTGAGCTGGAGCATCAGGACCCTGCTGGCCCTGCAGCCCCCAGCCTGTGAGTGTGAGGGGGGTCCCCATAACCCCCCGATACGTGTGGGGGTCCAGCAGCGCTGACCCTCTGTTTTCCCCCTCCAGGCCGAGCCCTGGCGCCCTGACCCCAGCGAGGGCACGGAGGGGGCGGAGGAAGCCGCAGCACACGCTGGTCCTGGAGCTGGTGAGCTGGGGAGGGGTCTGGGGGGCTCTGCAGGGCCTGGGGCCGACCCTGACCCTGTTCCTGACCCTGTTCCCAGGACGGGACCCTGCTCTACTCCTCGCTGCTCGCCCACGGGCAGAAGGATGCCACGGCCACCTTCACCACGGACTTCCAGGCCAGCTCCTACAAGGTTGGTGTGGAGCTGATTTGGGGCCGTGGCTGAGGTGGCTCTTCACTGCCACCCCGTGTGGCCTCGGTGCCAATGCCCCTTGTGGCTGAAGGGCTCTGGAATCCCGTGGGTGAGGGGTGAGGGATCCTGCCGAGGGCACTGAACCCCCCTTGGGGCTCCCCTTGCTGTCAGGATGGGGGTGCTGGAGGTTTTCCAAGTTGCCGTTCCCTCCCAGGTCCATGTGAAGCTGCGACCACACGTGCAGGAGTTCTTGGAGAGCGTTTCCAAGACCTATGAGGTACCCAGAGCCCCCGGGGGCTGTGGGGTGACCCCTGAGGGGTTTTGGGGTGACTCAAGCAGCCCATGAAGGCTTCACCCTCTCTCTGCCAGATCTTCATCTACACCACTGCCAAGAAGGACTATGCCAAGAAGCTCCTGGAGGTGCTGGACCCCAGGAAGAAGCTGATCAGGTGATGGCGCTGGCAGTGCCCTGCTGGGCACCCCCAGCGTGCCAGGGCAGGCTCCCCACGGCTTTGTCTCTCTGCCAGGCACTACCTCTCCCAGCAGGACTGTGTCTGCTCCCAGGGCTGCTACTGGAAGGACCTGACCCAGCTGGGCAGAGACCTGGCCACGACGGTGGGCCTGGACCATGCCATGCAGGGCTTCCCTGCCCAGGTAGGGCACTGCCACTCCGGGGGCATTCACGTGTCCTGGTTGGAGCTGTGCGGGGTCCAACCCTCTCCCTGTGCCCTCCCCAGGCTGCCAACTGGATCCAGGTGCCACCGTGGTCTGGGGACCCTGAGGATGAGGAGCTGCTGCGCCTCATCCCGGTGCTGGAGCAGCTGGGACAGGCGGTAGGACAAAGGGACAGGAAAGGGGACATGGGACAGGGGACGTGGGGTTGGGGACGGGAAAGGGACAGGAAAGGGGATGTGGGGATGGGGAGATGGGGTTTGGAAAGGGATGTGGGGATGGAGGGGGACAGGATGGGGACAAGGAGAAGGAGGTGTGGGGATGGGGACAGGATGGGGACATGGGATAGGGGATTTGGGGATAGAGATGGGAAAGGGACAGGCTGGGGACATGGGGATGGATGGGAACAGGAAGGGGACAGGGGGATGGGGACAGGAAGAGAACACAGGACATGGGGATGGGGACAGGGGGATGGGGATGCAGGGATGGGGAAGGGGACTGGAAAGGGATGTGGGGATGGGAAGGGGATGTAGGAATGGGGATGGGAACATGGAGATGGGGATGTGGGGACAGGAAAAGGACACAGGACATGGGGATGGGGACAGGAAGGGGACACAGGGCTGGGGATGGGGGACATGGGGAAGGGGACACGGGGACAGGAAGGGGACAGGCACTCTGGCACAGCCCGCCCCTACCCCGTCTGTCTCTCCCCGTGCAGGAGGACGTGCGCCCCGAGATCCAGCGGCACTTCCAGCTGCCCACTGAGGGTTAGGCCAGGATGGGGAGCACCTCCAGGAGAGCCCTGGACAAGCTGTGCTCGGGGGCATCCAGCCCCTCATCCTACACACCTGGGCTGGGTGGCTGTGCCAGGGCTCTCCCTTGGTGTTTGCAGGGTCCCAGCTCATCCTGGGGGTGCCCCCGAGGAGAGCCCCTGCCCTTGGAGACAAACTCCATCGTGGCTCCCTCCTCCCCCTGCTCTGGAAGGTCCAGCCAAGGTTCTCACGGGTCACTCATTATAAGCTTTGGAGAAATGTCTGGCTCTGCCTTAATTCCCAAAACTCTTCAGCTGAACAAACACACAGTGCTGGGGAGGGGGAGGGCACAAACCACACCTCCCCAGCATCCTGGGGCAGCCCAGGGTGCTGGCACGGGGCCTGTGCCATCTGTGCCCCGTGCCACCGGTGCCATGTGCTGGGGCACAGCTGCCACTGTGCCAGTCCCCGTGGGACAGAGTGGCTGGGGGTGCAGGACCCCTTTTAAGGCCTAAATCTGCTGGTGAGCAGGAACTGGGGACTCTGGAGGGGTTCTGGGCTGGACTGGAGGCCTTGGCTGCCTCTGCTGTGCCGGAAGCCACCTGGGTGCAGCTGTTTGGGGACACGTCACAGCTCGTCCCTCTGCGCCTGGGAAAGGGCACAGGGCTCTGTCCCCCCGGCAATGTCCCTGTCCCCAGGGCTGTGGGAGGAGCCGCCACCACTGTCCCCTCGCACAGCTGGGAAGGGGAATCCATCACTGTCCCCTCACAGGCGCTGCTGGGAAGGGGAATCACCCTTGGAAAGGAAAGGCAACAACGGGTTTATTTGGGAAGGCAGGAAGCACCCCTGCCCTGTCCCTGGTGTCACACTGTCCTCCTGGCCCGGGGACAGCACAGGGCACCTTTGCCAGCACGGAAACCCACCCTGTAGGTGGGGTAGAGCACCCCTGCCAGAACCAGGCTGCTGCAGGCCAGGACAGTGACAACCACCAGGTCCCTGCGCAGCCTGGCCGGGCTGGGCGAGCCCTCTGCGGGCTCCTGGCACGTGTGGGTGATGTCCTGGAAGGTGTGGCCCGAGGGACAGGACGTGCAGTTGTTGGCCCAGGAGCCCTGGCAGGTGTAGCAGGAGGGGTGGCAGCTGGCACACACCAGG
Source organism: Melospiza georgiana (assembly GCF_028018845.1). Classification (NCBI taxonomy): domain Eukaryota; kingdom Metazoa; phylum Chordata; class Aves; order Passeriformes; family Passerellidae; genus Melospiza; species Melospiza georgiana. The sequence goes on along the minus strand of NC_080455.1, from coordinate 5,483,494 downwards.
GCAGCGCCCCTGGGGCTGGCACTGCGGCTCCGGCCGTAGTAGCGCGGGGGGCAGTAGGACAGGCAGGAGCCGTGGTGGATGTACAGGGAGCTGCCACAGTCTGTGGACAGAGGCTGGGGTGAGGCCCTGGGGAGCAGAGCGATGTCATTGTCCCCACAAAGCCTCGCTCACCCTCACAGGCTCCCTGCTTGTCCCTCCTGAGGCACTCATCGGTGGCAGTGGCTGCGGAGCGCCGGGCTGGCATGTCCTCATCTGTGCCATGCAGGTGCAGGATGAAGGCGGTCAGCTGGCCTGGGCACAAGGAGGGACAGGGGGCTGCCAGGTGAGGGACATGGGGCTAGAAATTTTGGGGTTGTGTCCTGCTCCTGGCCCTGTGCTGGCCAAGGAAACCCTCAAAGCCAACACAGGAGGGCTCATGGCCAGGAAGGAGAAGCCAACAAATTTCCCATCCAAGGAGAGGGGGAAGGAAGAATGACCAAGCACATGGTGACCCCAGGAAAAATGGGGTGCCCACCTGTGTTCTCAGCATCACCCCTGTTCTCCAGCTGCAGGGTCCAGATCCCCTTGGGGTTCTCATCCCAGAAGTGAGTGGACATGAAGGTCCAGTCCTGGTAGCCGTCCTGGCTGGTGTCGTAGGGGCTGGAGGAGGAGAGCAGAGCTGGGAGTGCCAGCCCAGGGCCCTGCAGGGGCAGGGGGTGACCTGAGGGGTCACCCTGTGCTCTGTCTGAGGGGACACTCCCCGTGGCAGGGGTCCTGAGGAATTTTGGGCCCTTTTTGGGACTCTCCAGGCCCTGGGGTGGCCGTGGGAGCCCCGGTGCCTGCTCTGTCCTTACCGCACTGTCACCAGCGTGGACGTGGTGCCCATGGGGCTGCTCAGGGCCACCACCAGGTCCCCCCTGCGGCTGTAGCTCAGTGACAGCTGCACCTGGACGTGCTCCAGGGAGCGGATGCTCTTGGAGCAGGAGGAGGCATCCGCGGAGATGACGAGCTTGGAGCTGATGTCCCTGACAAAGACAAGCTGCAGGTGAGGACATTCCCTCTCCTATGGCCTCCAAGCACAGCAGACCCACTTTTTGTGTCCCTGTGCCTGTGAGAGGCTGGAGCTGGGGTCACTGTCCCTTACCTGGGGACCTGGATGGCCTGGACTGAGCACTTCTCCTGTGGCCGGGTCCCTGTCCACGTCATGGCCTCCTGCACCAGCAGCCCCGCGTCCAGCAGCCCATAGCCGTAGTAGTGGCTCACTGGGACACAGGTGCCACCCAAAAAAGGGACCTGTGAGCCCTCAGTGCCACCAGGAGCTGCTGGAAGGTGTTTGAGAGGCTGAGCCCTGCACTCACCCCTGCGCCCGACGCCGTTCTCGGCCCAGTCCTCTGCCTGCAGGTGAGCGGGTCTGGAGGCCCTGATGATCAGGTGCTGCAGGTCACGCCAGGTCAGGGCTGGGCTGGAAGCAAGGAAGGTGTGGACAGAGGTCTGGGTTGGTTCTTAAGGGGGAGATTTGGCTCTTGTGGGGTGGGTAGAGCAATTATCTGGGCCTGATTCCCCCCCCAACCTCCTCCAGTACCAAAATGGGAGCAAAGAACTCCAGAGGACAGCACCTCCCACAGCTCTGCACCCCAACCTTCCTGCTTTCCCTGCCTTTTCTCCTCCCTGCTTGGGCCCCAGCTCTCCCTGGGCAGTGTCCCTGTGTCACCTACTTGGCCTCCAGTGCCAGGGCCACCATTCCTGCAGCCAGCGGGGCCGAGGCTGAGGTGCCCGTGTGTTTGTCTGTGCAGCGGTGGTGCAGGTCCGTGGTCACCTGGAGGGGACACAGGGGTGTTGAGGAAGATGAAACAGGAAAGCCTTATCAATATGATTGTCTGGCAAAAGATTTTGAGAATATGGAAACTATAAGTGAGATTGAAATGAAAGCAAGCTTTGAGATCCCTCAGTTACTGAACAACAGGAAAACAATGGTGTGGCTGGCTGAAGGTAATCTCCTTTTGATCAGACAATTCCCTCTGCTTGCAGACATGTCTAAGGGGAAGAGCAGACCCTACAGCTTGGCAGAAGGGGCCCAAAGAGGAGCTTTTAGGGTTTAAAATGTAGCACAGTATGGTAATGTAATGATTCTTACAGGCTGTATGGAGATGCTGTAGGATTTGTATCTTGTACTGGATTGGTTAGTGAGAATCAGAATATTCAACACAGGAGAAGATTTATTGTATTGTAACAGGAACTTCACTCTCTTGCCCCTTTTACTCTCTCACCCTCTCATCCTCTCTCCCCCTCTCTCCTCTCAGGCCTGCTCTGAGCTGTGCCTGGCAGCTCCCAGCAGGGCCCTGCACCCAGGCCCTTTGCAATAAACCCCAAGTTCCAAGACCAGAAGAAGATTTATTGTATTGTATTGGGAACCTCACCCTCTGATCCTCTCTTTTATTCTCTCATTCTCTCTTTACCACTCTCTTTATCTCTCTCTCCCTCTTTGGGGCCTGCTCTGAGCTGTGGCTGGCAGCTCCCAGCAGGGCCCTGCACCCAGGCCCTTTGCAATAAACCCCAAATTCCATGACCAGAAGAAGATTTATTGTATTGTAACAGGAACCTCGTCCTGTTTTACTCTCTCTTTACCCTCTTTACTCTTCCTCACTCTCTCATCTCTTTACCATGCTCTTGCCTTCTCTCTCTTTACCCCTCTCTCCTCTTGGGCCTGCTCTGAGCTGTGGCTGCAGCTCCCAGCAGGGCCCTGCACCCAGGCCCTTTGCAATAAACCCCGAATTCCACGCCCTGGCTGCAGAGATCTTTCATCTCCATCTGTCCTGACTGTGCTACCCCTGACACTCCTACAGAGGGGTCTCAGGACTCCTTCCAATCAAACTCCCTGGGGTTGGGTACCTTCAATAAATTCTCCTTTCAGATCCCTCTGCGTTTTGGGGCTCTACACAGACACCCAGCTCAGCAAGACTGTGACCAACCCACGCTGGCATCTGTGTCAGCCCCAGAGCTGCTGCTGTGACACTCACAATCTGCACCTTGCTGGTGGTCCTGCTGCTGTAGGTGGTGGTGAGGATGGCAGGGCAGCTCTCGCTGTAGAGGGGCCGGTGCCCGTCGCCCAGCACGCTGCCCACCGACACCGTGTAGATGCTGTTGGTGTACCCGTCGCAGTTGCAGTTGTCGTAGTTGGTGCCACCATTGCCTGAGGCCCAGATGAAGATGGAGCCGAGCCCACCCCGTCCCTGTTGAAGAGCAGAGGGAGTGAGCAGGGTGTCCTCGTGTCCCTGTGTCCCCAAGGGCAGGGCTGGGCTTACTTGGACGACTCCTTTGTGGAAAGCGGCCGCAGCCAGGACTCCAGGCCCATCCACCGTCCTGCCATCATCCTCAGGGCCCCAGCTGGCACTGTAGATGTGGATGTACTGGGGCTGCAGGCTCAGGGCCTGGGCCTCCACTATGTCCATGATGGAGCCGTCCAGCATCCTCACACCTGAGGGCAGGCACGGGGCAGCCGTGGCCGAGGGGTGGCAGCACCCAGGAAAGGTTGAGGCTGCTCCAAAGGGACAGGAGCCACGAGGGGACAGGAGCCACACACGTGCCACCCCGAGGGCAGGGCCTGGGGACACCTTGCCAGGCCCCCCAGGGCTTTGAGCAGCTTTCACATGCCCCTGCCCTAAGGAGATCAGTCCCCCATGGGTCTGTGCCCTGCCATGTGTGCCCTGCCACGAGCCACTTCCCAAAGCTCCTCGTTAAGCCTTTTGTAATTAAGCCCAGGGAGATTTTAACCCCCTTTGCCACCCTCATTTCCACAGCAGAGTCTGAGCCTGCCCTGCTGGGTGCTGGGCTGAGCATCAAACCCCTGATGTGGGGCAGCACCCACCCTGGGCACCCCTGTAATGCCCAGAGCATCCTTATGTGGGGCAGCACCCACCCTGGGCACCCCTCTAAAGCCCAGAGCATCCCTAAATGGGGCAGCACCCACCCTGGGCACCCTTGTAATGCCCAGAGCATCCCTAAATGGGGCAGCACCCACCCTGGGCACCCCTGTAAAGCCCAGAGCATCCCCAGGTGGGGCAGCACCCACCTTGCTACCCCAGTAAATCCCAGAGCATTCCCCCCTGGGCTCCTGCATCCCTAAATGGGGCAGCACCCACCCTGGGCATCCTCACATGGGGCAGCACCTACTCTGCCAACCCTGTAAAGCCCAGAGCATCCCCCTCTGGGCTCCTGCATCCCCACACGAGGCTGGAGCTCATTTCCATCTTCCCTCCCATGGGACCAACCTCTCACCTCCGATTTTGGCGTTGTAGGCGACGCCTGCCCCACAGATGCCATTGTTGGCCACAGCTGCCACTTCCCCTGCACAGCGTGTCCCGTGCCTGGGGGGGCGCAGAGTGACCCTGTGAGGGGTGGGGGGCCTGGGACAGCCCCCCCAGAGCTGACCCCCCCCTCAGTGCAGGACCCAGCCCTCACCAGTTCTTGTCGCTGTCGCTGTATCGGGGCTGCGGATCGGGGTCGTTGCTGTTGAAGTCGTAACTTGCCAGCGGGTCCTGTTACACAGGGAGGCAGTGGCTGTCCCCAAGGGCCCTGGCTGGGCTGTGACAGCTCGGCACAGGCGCCTGGCACCGAGCCTGCTGCTGGCACTGCCTGCCAGCCCCGGGGACAGCGGGGCCCCTTGGTGCCCCGAGCTGGAGCTGAACGCAGCCCTGAGAGGGAAAGGGAGCACCAGGAGGGGCTGGGGGAGCTGGGAAGGGGCTCAGAGGGAGGAAAGGGGGAGCAGGGGGGACCTTGTGGCTCTGCAAAACTCCTTGACAGGAGGGGACAGCCAGAGGGGTCGGGCTGTGCTCTCAGGGACAACAGGACAAGAGGGAGCAGCCTCAGGGTGTGCTAGGGGGGGACATCAGCAGGAATTTCTGCATGGAAAAGGTGCTCAGGCTGTGACAAGAGGGAACAGACTCAGGGTGGGACAACAGCAGGAATTTCCCCATGGAAAGGGTGGCCCAGGGAGCAGCCTCAGGGTCTGCCTGGTGGGGACATCAGCAGGAATTTCTGCATGGAAAAGGTGCTCAGGCCTTGACAAGAGGGAGCAGCCTCAGGGTGGGAACATCAGCAGGAATTTCTGCATGGAAAAGGTGCTCAGGCCTTGACAAGAGGGAACAGACTCAGGGTGGGACATCAGCAGGAATTTCCCCATGGAAAGGGTGGCCCAGGCAGGTTTGGAGTGCCCACCCCTGGAAGGGCTGGAGGTGGCACTCAGTGCTCTGGGCTGGTGACCTGGCACAGGTTGCACTCTGTGATCCTGAATCCCTTTCCCACCCTCAGTGGCTCTGGGGTTCTGCACAAAGGGGTGAAAGCAGCACAGCTTTGCTGTTCCCCTGACAGAGCCCTGTCACCTGAGGGTGACCCTCGCTGGCCACACAGCCCCAGGAGAGCAGCCAGGAGCCACGGGAAGGGTTGGTTGTGTTCCACACCCCCAGAATTTCCTTCCCTTCCCTTCCCCGTGCAGCACAGGAGGCTTTACCAGCTGTACTGGCTTTGCAGCTTGCTGTAATTACACCAATTTGGGGGCTCCAGAGCGTGTACAAGTTCAAACATTTCCTCCTCAGTGTGAGATTGCACTGAGGGAGGCTCCAAACCTTGGATCCAGCCCTGGAGAGGCTGAATTCCCTCTGCACAGTGCCAGGGTGAAGGAATTGACCCTCTGAGCTTTCTCTGAGTAATTCCAGGGCTGGGGTGAAGGAATTGACCCCCCAAGCTCTCTCTGCACAGTGCCAGGGTGAAGGAATTGACTCCCCGAGCTCCCTCTGCACAAAGCCAGGGATGGGATGAAGGAATTGACCCCTCAAACTCCCTCCTCACAGTTCCAGGGATGGGATGAAGGAATTGACCCCTCAAACTCCCTCCTCACAGTTCCAGGGATGGGATGAAGGAATTGACCCCTCAGACTCCCTCCTCACAGTTCCAGGGATGGGATGAAAGAATTGACCCCTCAAACTCCCTCCTCACAGTTCCAGGAATGGGATGAAGGAATTGACCCCTCAAACTCCTTCCTCACAGTTCCAGGGATGGGATGAAGGAATTGACCCCTCAAACTCCTTCCTCACAGTTCCAGGGATGGGATGAAGGAATTGACCCCTCAAACTCCCTCCTCACAGTTCCAGGGATGGGATGAAGGAATTGACCCCTCAAACTCCCTCCTCACAGTTCCAGGGATGGGATGAAGGAATTGACCCCTCAAACTCCCTCCTCACAGTTCCAGGGATGGGATGAAGGAATTGACCCCTCAAATTCCTTCCTCCTCACAGTTCCAGGGGTGGGATGAAGGAATTGACCCCTCAAACTCCCTGCTCACAGTGCTAGGGATGGGATGAAGGAATTGACCCCTCAAACTCCCTCCTCACAGTGCCAGGGATGGGATGAAGGAATTGACCCCTCAAACTCCCTCCTCACAGTTCCAGGGATGGGATGAAGGAATTGACCCCTCAAACTCTTTCCTCACAGTTCCAAGGGTGGGATGAAGGAACTGACCCCTCAAACTCCTTCCTCACAGTTTCCAGGGATGGGATGAAGGAATTGACCCCTCAAACTCCCTCCTCACAGTGCTAGGGATGGGATGAAGGCTTTCCCCCCCTTCCCAGCTCCCTGGACACCCCCATATTTACGTAGTTGGCAGCCAGGTCGGGATGATCCTTCTCCAGCCCATCATCCAGCACAGTCAGCACCACCCCCAGCCCCGTGTAGCCTCTGCTCCACGCCGTGAGGATGTTCAGGTCAGGGTGGATGTCGTTGTTCTGGAAAAACAGATTAGATTTGATTGGCAGGGGTCACCTCAGAGCCCTGCTGCCTCATCACTGCCGGTGTTAGATGGCTTTGTGGCCTGAGAAGGGCATTGCCAGGGGGCAGGGAGGGATCCTGCCCCTCTGCCCAGCCCTGGAGGCACCTCTGGGGTGCTGTGGATGTGGAGTGGGTCCAGTGGAGGGTCACAAGGGTGAGGATGGGGTTGGAGCATCCTGACAAAGAAAAGCTGAGGGAGCTGGGGGTGCTCAGCCTTGAGAGGGGCCCTGGGTGCAGAAATGGCACCAGAGGAACCAGGGCAGGGACTGGTCCCAGAAATTCCCCCTGCACAGAAGGAAGAACTTCATCAGTGTGCAGTGAACAGAGACCAGAGGGGTTGTGGGCTCTCTCCCACTGTGGATATCCCAGAACAACCCAGAGCAATCCTGTGCCCTCTGGGATGGTGCCCAGCAGGGAGGTGGCACTGGATGCACCACTGCTCTCCTCCATGCCATGACTGGGGTGGGGATCAGGAGGGGAAGGAGCCCGTTCTCACCATGTACCACTGCTTGGGGAACCAGGGATCCGTGGGCACCACGCTGGAGCGTGGCATACCGTGGGCACCTCTCCTGGAGCGCCTCTTCAGCGTCTGCTGCTCAAACCACAGCACCTGGGCACGGAGCAGCGCTGTGGGTGCCAGGCAGGGCCTGCCCACAGCTGTGCCCCGGCTCCCTGTGTCCTGCTCTGTCACAGACATCTTTGATGAGAAATCCTTTCCTTAGGATTCCTCCTCCTGAAAAGCTGAGAGGCCTCAGGAACAAAATGTAAGCATTGATTATCTGCTGCTGTGGAGTGCAACAGGTGGAGTTTTGATTAGCCTATGTTGGTTGTTTCTAATTAATGGCCGGTCACAGTGAGCTGGCTCAGACAGAGAATCCATGCCACAAACCTTTGTTATCATTCTTTCCTATTCTATTCTTAGCCAGCCTTCTGATGAAACCTTTTCTTCTATTCTTTTAGTATAGTTTCAATGTAATACATGTCATAAAATAATAAATCAACCCTTCTGAAACATGAAGTCGTCTCTTCCCTCAGCCTGAGACCCCTGTGAGCACCATCACACTCCTCCTCCCTACCTGGGGGTCCCTGGAGAGCCGCATGTGCCACCCCCAGTGCCTGCTCAGGGCTCTCTGCCTGGTGCCACGGTGGCTGAAGTGGTAGAAGGGCTCTCCCTCCATCACCTGCGGGCACAAAGAGCCGCTCTGAGCTTTGCCAGGGGCAGCTGTGGAGGTCAGGATGGCAAATTCAACACTGCGGTGCAGCACAGGCAGAAAGTGTCACTTGGGGGGACAGAATGGAGTCCTGGGGAGGGGCTGGGTGTCCTCTGCATGCTCAGAGGCTGTTTGCTCTGAGGGTGTGGGGATGCTGGCACAGGGTTCCCAAATTCCAGGACGTGTTTGAGAGGAAATGTTGGATGGGGCTCGGAGCAATGTGGCCTAATGAACGATATCCCTGCCCATGGGACAAGCAAAGGGGACAAAGTGGTTGCACAGGGCGGGTATGAGCGAGAAGATCGGACCAGGGGCACAGGGGGTGAGCTGGGCCAGGGCCACACGGGGCGAGCTGGGCCCGCCCAGGCCGCACCTGACCCAGGTAGAGCAGCCCGTGCCGGCGGGCCAAGTCCCGAGCGTCCCGCAGCCCCGCCGCCACCCGCACAGCCCAGCTGCTCAGGTAGACGCGGGGGGGCCTGGCGGGGCCCGGAGAGGCGCTGGCGGCCACCACGAGCAGCGCCACCAGCACCGGGAACAGCGACAGCGCCAGCGCCGGGCCGGGCCCGGGCCGAGCCGCCATGAGGCCACTGCGCGCGTTGCCATGGCAACGGCGTCCGCCCCGCCCCCCGCACGGCCTCGCCTCATTGGCCCGCCTCGACCCCCGCCCCGCCTCCCCATTGGCCACGCCTTCCGGTTTGCACCGCCCATCTGCCGCTGGCCACGCCCCCCCCGCCGCGCTGACCGGGGCCGGGGTCGGGGTCGGGGTCGGACCGGGGCCGCTCCAGCTCCCGCATCGCCGCCATGGCCGCCCTGCAGCAGCGCCTGGAGGGCTTCCTCCACAGCCCCGGCCCGATCGGCGACCTGCTGGCGCATCTGGAAGCCCGCACCGGCGTCCAACGGCTCTACCTGGCCTCAGGTGCGACCGTTACCGCGGGGCCTCCCCGGTTCTCCCGTTCTGCCCCGTACGGTGGGGCGCCGTGGCGGCTGCTCGCCGTGGCTCTGGGCTCAGCATGGAGAGGGCAGGCAGGACTGCCCTGGTTTTGGGTGCGGAGCGGGGCCGGGCTGGGAGGGGGTGCCGGGGGTGACATCGCTGTCACCGCGCTGCCCCCTCCTTGCCAGGCACCAAATCCCCAAATCCTCAAGGCAGCAGGGTCCGAGTGTCAGAGAGACCCTCGAGACCCCTGGCTCTGACGGGGGGTCCCCATTCTGCGTGAAGCCCCAGATTGTGGTGGGTCGGATGGGGCACTGGGGATGGGAGTTTGTCCCCGTGTCCCACCGTGGGGACCGTGGGCACCCGGCCTTTACCCGGATCCCTGTTGTTCATTAATGAGGAACCGGCCGGATTCTCCCCGGGGATCCTCTCCCCTGACCCTCGGCCCTGTGCCCTCTCTGCCAACTTGAACCGGCCTCATCCCCGCCCTCCATATCGAGATTTCATATCAAACCTCCCGGGAGGGCTCAGGGCTTCCCTGTTTGCTGTGTCCCTCCGAGCCTTTGGCCTCCAGGTGTGATTTCCTGGCCCTTCACCTGCAGCAGGGCTGGTGCTCCCACTCTGAGGGGAGGAGTGTCCGTGGAGGAGCACGAGCTGCTGTGCAGGTTGGGTTTGGATGTAGTGCCACTCAAGCAAAACAATCCTGGGGATTTGGTAAGGCTCAGATGTGATGGTAGAACAAGAGTGGACACACCAAAAAGGGATGGTTCTGCATTCTGGATCCCTGTCCTGGAATGGAGAAGTTCATTAGTTCATTATTTAGTTCAATGTTGCTGAGCTAAAAATTCCCAATTTCTCCCTCCCATAGCTCTGGAGCAATCCCTAATTTGTGTTTGAACCTTGGGCTGGGGTTTGGAGCAACCTCTGGGCAGCACCACCTCCAACTTCTCCCCCAGCAAAGCCTCTCCCTGGGCTTTTGCTGTTACATAAATTTCTCTGGGGCTTCAAATCCTGCGAAATCCCTTCTAAGGCTCTTGGGGAGTGAAACCCAGCACTGCCTGGACCTGCCTGCCCTGCTCGGAGGGCGGTTTGGGATCGCTCCAAAGCCACGCTGCTCCTGCCCGTCTCCCGTGCTGCGGGTGCCCGGATCGGGGCCGCATTACTTTATAACTAATAAATTCCTGCCCAGGAATGCTGCAGCGAGCAGAGCTGGGATTATCCTCCCTCCAAGCCCGACAAGGACTTTAATTCACCCACACAGGTTAATTCCCAGCTTGCTTGCTGCTGCTGCGGGAGTTTGTTCATGTGCCGGGCTGCACAAATCGCTCCATCCCAAATATCCCTGAAGTTTTCCTGATGCGAGCCGGGCTCTGTGGCGCTTTCCACCCCAAAACCTCCCTGTCCCACCTTCCCCGGCCTCCAGCGAGCGCTGGGCAGGTTCCACCATTAGGCTGCGGCTCGCCTTTAATTAATTGAGCGATCTAATTGAGCGGCAGCAGCAGGGCAGCGGGGTTGCATTGCCGCTCCCAGGGGAGCCAAGCCTTGCTGCGGCTGCGGGAGGAGCCCGATCCGGCAGCGGGGCTCGTCCTTGAGCCGCGGCTCGCTCGGGGAACGCCGAGCGGGGGAGACGAGCGGAGCCTTGACTTTGGACCATGGGTGTGTTGTCAGCGTCTCCGGTTCCTGCCGCGCTGGCCCCGCTCCAAGGGCCGAGAGCGCGGCGAGGTTGGGCTGGTAAAAGTCCCCTCCGAGCCAGGGGAGGGGACAGACGGTGACAGGAGCGGCTCACGGGTGCCCCGGGGAGGAGCAGGCTCCGCCACGTGCCCCGTCCCACCGAGCATCTGAATTAACGGGGGGGTGGTCGTTACCTGTGACCATGTTCACCGGGGTTTTCAGGGGAGGGAAGAGACGAGAATGTTGGCTCCATGTTTCAGAAGGCTCGGTTTATTATTTTATGATATACATACATTAAAAGTATACTGAAAAGAATAGAAGGAAAGGTTTCATCTCAGAAGGCTGGCTAAGAATAGGATGGAATGGAATGGAATGGAATGGAATGGAATGGAATGGAATGGAATGGAATTGAATGGAATAGAATAGAATAGAATAGAATAGAATAGAATAGAATAGAATAGAATAGAATAGAATAGGATAGGATAGAATAGAATAGAATAGAATAGAATAGAATAGAATAGAATAGAATAGAATAGAATAGAATAGGAAAGAATAGAATAGGAAAGAATGATAACAAAGGTTTGTGGCATGGATTCTCTGTCTGAGCCAGCTCACTGTGACTGGCCATTAATTAGAAACAACCAACATAGGCTAATCAAAACTCTACCTGTTGCACTCCACAGCAGCAGATAATCAATGTTTGCATTTTGTTCCTGAGGCCTCCCAGCTTCTCAGGAGGAAAAATCCTAAGAAAGGATTTTTCATAAAAGATGTCTGCGACAGTTACCCCCCTGCCACGCCCCATTCCCATTCTCTGGGTTGAGAATCCCACTCAGGAGACCCAGCTCAGGGGTCTCCCCTGGTGGCAGCAGGCTCCAGACTGTCCCCTGTCCCCGCAGGCTCCGTGACTTTCCTGGGGCTCTACCTCATGTTCGGCTACGGCGCTTCCCTGCTCTGCAACATCATCGGCTTCGTCTACCCCGCCTACGTCTCGTAAGTACCTGGCCCACACCTGGAGAGCGCTGCCCGCCCTTGGCTGAGGGTCTGCCTGCTCACTCGAGAGGCAATGATGGCTGGGAAGCTCTTGAGACCTTCCTGGAAACGCTGGGACCGTGCCAGTGCAGTGGGCAGGTTCCCTATGGGGTGTGGAGGGTTTGGGGAGGTGATCAGCCCAGGGCTGAAGCAGCTGTGTCCTTCCTCTCCTTCTTCCTTTCCTTCTTCCTTTCCTTCTTCCTTTCCTTCTTCCTTTCCTTCTTCCTTTCCTTCTTCCTTTCCTTCTTCCTTTCCTCCTTCCTTTCCTTCTTCCTTTCCTTCTTCCTTTCCTTCTTCCTTTCCTTTCCTTTCCTTTCCTTTCCTTTCCTTTCCTTTCCTTTCCTTTCCTTTCCTTTCCTTTCCTTTCCTTTCCTTTCCTTTCCTTTCCTTTCCTTTCCTTTCCTTTCCTTTCCTTTCCTTTCCTTTCCTTTCCTTTCCTTTCCTTTCCTTTCCTTTCCTTTCCTTTCCTTTCCTTTCCTTTCCCCCTTTCCTTTCCCCTTTCCTTTCATTTCCCCTTTCCTTTTTCCTTCCACAGCATCAAGGCCATCGAGAGCAGCAGCAAGGAGGATGACACCATGTGGCTCACGTACTGGGTGGTCTACGGCGTTTTCAGCATCGCCGAGTTCTTCTCCGACCTTTTCCTCTACTGGTTCCCCTTCTACTACGCTGGGAAGGTAACGCTGAGCTCCTCCCATGCCGGGGCTGTCCCGGGCTCCTCCCATGCCAGGGCTGGACGGGAGGAGCTGGTTGTGCTGGGCTCTGGTGGGTGGTGATGCCCAAAGAGGCTCCCTGGAACAGAGTTAGGTTAACAGAGTTAAAGGAATTAAGTAGGGATTTATTAAAAGGGTTCACCTTGGGCAGTGTAAGAACCCAGCCAAGGCTACACCCAAGCTGGATGGCGGGTCATGAGTTTTCACACTTTTATAAGTTTTGGTCTGTTTCCATATTGGGGTTAATTGTTCAATCACAGCTCCAGGTTGTGCAGTCCCACCCTCCCAGGTTGCTCCCCTGTTGTTTGCACTTTTTGGGCCTGAGTTGCAGTGCTGTCCTTGGTTCTGGGACTGCAAAAGGATTTTGTGTGACTGAGCTGTGAGGAGAACTTGCTTTAAATGAAGTTCAGAATTCTAAACTTGTACAGAATGTGGAAAATATGAAAGCTAAAACTTGAAGCATCAGAGGGGCTGCACCCAGCCCGGATCTGGGATCTCCAGTGAGCTGGGGGTCCCTGGAGCACTGAGCCCCCCCTGTGCCCGCAGTGCCTGTTCCTGGTGTGGTGCATGGCCCCGGTGCCCTGGAACGGCTCCCAGCTCATCTACCACAGCGTCATCCGACCCTTCTTCCTCAAGCACCACCAGGCCGTGGACAACATGATGGGTGGCATCGGCACCAGGGCCCTGGACGCGGCCTCCAGTGTCACCCGAGAAGGTGACTCCGCTCCCCCTGTCCCTCCACCTGCTCCGTGCCCAGGTTTGCCCAGCTCAGGGGCGCTGGGCAGCTCGTTAATGTTAATTAACCGCGAGTGATTGTTTCTGGGTGCTCGGGGCGTCACGGTGCCCTCTCTAACCTCTCTCTCCTCCCTGTGCTGCGCGGTGCAGTCCTGCACACTCTGGCCAAGAGCAGAGCCCGGCTGGCGGCCGGGGTGGCCCCGCAGCCCAGCCTGCCCGTAGGTACCGAGCCGCGGGGGCCGGGCCGAGCCCCGTGTCCGCCGCGGCACCGCCCGAACCGCTCTGCTCCGGTAGCACCGGCCCGTTCTCCCGGGGCGTGGGTAGAGCAGGCGCTTCCCTCCCGCTTCTCCATAGCCAGACGCCATCCGTGTGTCCATCCGTGTGTCCATCCGTGTGTCCACCCCTGTGCCCAAATGTCCCTTTAGCGCTGCTGCCGAGCTGGGGCTCCCCTCCGGAGCTGTGACCGCCGTGCTCAGCGGGACCGGGAGGGAGCGGGACGGTGACGCGGGGAACCGGCCGGACACCGGGAACGGGCATTAACGGCGTCCGTGTCTCCGCAGGCGTCAGAGCATCCCTGAACCTGGCAGAGAAGGCGAAGTAAGAGTGTCACCGGAGCCACTGGTACCGGCACCACAGCTCCGGTACTGGGATCAGTACCGGCACCGTGCTTTCAGTACTGGTACCGGCATTCTCCGTTCTGGCACCGAAGTCCCCCATGCCGGCACTACAGACGCCGGTACCGGCACCATGCTCCCGGTATTGCTACCGGCATCCTCCGTTCTGGCACCGAAATCCCCGATACAGACGCCGGTACCGGCACCATGCTCCCGGTATTGCTACCGGTATCCTCCGTTGTGGCACCGAAATCCCCCGTACAGACGCCGGTACCGGCCCCGTGGCCCTGCTGACGGTACCGGCCAGCCCGGGCCGTTGCCGCCCGGGATCCCGAGTTCGTGCAGCCCGAGTGTGTTGTACCCCAGCCCCCCAATAAACCCCGGTGCCCCCCGAGCCCCGCGTGTTCCGCGACCCCGCGCGGCGCCTTTAAGAGCGAAGGGGGGCGGAGCCTTTGGGTGAGGGGCGGGGCTTGTCTGATGACGTGTCCGGAAGTGCGGCCGGCATAGAGGGGTCGGTCTGTCCGTCCGTCTGTCGGTCCGTGTGCGGTCCGAGGTGTCGGTCTGTCCGGTGGGGGGAACAGGGGGCTCTGTCTGTGTGTGCGGGGGGCGGAGGGGGCCGGTTTATCTGTGCAGGGCTCTGTCTGTCTGTCTGTCCGTCCGTCCAGCGGCGGGGGTGGCGTCTGTCCGTCTGTCTGTCCGTTGGAAGGGGGGGGTGAGGGAGTCCGTCTGGGGGGGGGAAGGGAGTCGGTCTGTCTGGGGAAGTGGGGCAGCACAGGGGATCTGTGTGTCTGTTTGGGAGGCAGGCAGGTGTCCGTCCGTCCGTCTGTCTGTCTGTCTGCCTGTCCGGAGGGGAAGGTGGGGAGGGGGTTTCTATTTGTTCTGTTTGGGGGGGAGCTCTGCCTGCTGCGGGCAGTCTGTCTGTCTGTCTGTCCAAAGGGCAGGCAACAAAGGGGGTCTGTCCGTCTTGAGGGGATAGAAAAGGGGAGCTGTCTGTCTGTCTGTCTGTCCGTCCGGAGTGGCAGCGCCCTCACCTCCCCCCCGCCCTCCCCGTTCCGCAGCCCCTCCCCACATGAGCCTCCCCCGGGATGAGCTCCAAGGCCAAGCGGGTGCTGCCCACCCGCCCTGAGCCCCCCAGTGCCGAGCAGATCCTGGCGGACGTGCAGGGCACGCTGCCCTCCGACCCCGTGTTCGTCCTGCCCGCCGAGCCCCCCCTGGACCCCCCAGGCCCCGCTCCAGGTGAGCCCTCGATGGGGAATGGGGGGCGTGGGGACCCTCTGAGCCCCCCCAGGTGAGCCCTCGCTGGGGAATGGGGGGCGTGGGGACCCTCTGAGGCCCTCGATGGGGAATGAGGGGACATGGGGACCCCCTGAACCCCCCCAGGTGAGCCCTCGCTGGGGAATGAGAGGCCATGGGGACCCTCTGAGACCCCCAGGTGAGCCCTCGATGGGGAATGGGGGGCGTGGGGACCCTCTGAGCCCCCCTAGGTGAGCCCTCGATGGGGAATGAGGGGCGTGGGGACCCTCTGAGATCCCCAGGTGAGCCCTCGATGGGGAATGGGGGGCGTGGGGACCCTCTGAGCCCCCCCAGGTGAGCCCTCGCTGGGGAATGAGGGGACATGGGGACCCTCTGAGCCCCCCTAGGTGAGCCCTCGCTGGGGAATGGGGGGCGTGGGGACCCCCTGAGCCCCCCCAGGTGAGCCCTTGATGGGGAATGAGGGCACATGGGGACCCTCTGAGCCCCCCCAGGTGAGCCCTCGCTGGGGAATGGGGGGCGTGGGGACCCTCTGAGCCCCCCCAGGTGAGCCCTCGATGGGGAATGGGGGGCGTGGGGACCCCCTGAGCCCCCCCAGGTGAGCCCTCGCTGGGGAATGGGGGGCGTGGGGACCCTCTGAGCCTGCTCAGGTGAGCCCTCGATGGGGAATGGGGGGCATGGGGACCCTCTGAGACCCCCAGGTGAGCCCTCGCTGGGGAATGGGGGGCGTGAGGACCCTCTGAGCCCCCCCAGGTGAGGCCTCGATGGGGAATGGGGGGCCATGGGGACCCCCCAGCCCCGCTGAGCCCCGGCTCTGCCCCCGCCAGGCTGCCCCGAGCCCGCGGCCGAGGAGCGGGAGCGGCTGTACCGGCAGATCCGCTCCTACGTGGGGATGAACCAGCGGCTGCAGCAGTCCCGGGAGCAGCTGCGGGAGTGGCGCCGGGAGCTGCAGAGGGTCGGGGAGGCGCTGGAGCGCGGCATTGCTGAGATGAGGCAGAAAGCGTTCTGAGGGACCGTGCTGGGCGCCTCCACGCTGTGGTTTCACCTTCCCAACGCCGTTTGCGTCGCGAAAATCCGGATTTGGCAGCACAGCCCCAGTGAGCTTTTCCCAGGGAATACCGTGATCTGCCAGACCGGCACAGTGGCACCTTCCCGGTGCTGCGACAACGGCCTGCACCCCTCCTTGTGCCCCCGAACCGGCTGCCATGTCCCTCGTGGGTGCCACATCCTCTCCTCCCTACGACTTTTCCCTCTGGTACTTCCCCGAGGATGACCCCATCGCCGAGCGCATCGCCGAGCGCCTCAGGCAGGAGGGATTCCGGGGCTTCACCGAGCACCAGGACCGGGTGGCCGGGACCTCCGTCATCCTGACGGCCGTGGAGGCCATCGAGGCCAGCCGTGTGGCCATCCTGCTCCTCTCGGCCAAGTCCGTGCGTGACCGCTGGTGTCAGCGTGTGTCCCAGTGGAACCTGTTCCACAGCATCCAGCAGCAGCAGCAGCAGCGCGGCCCCAGGGTGGTGCCCGTGTGCGTGGGGGTCAGCAGAGCCGAGGTGCCGCCGTTCCTGCAGCACCTGGTCCCGCTGGAATACACGAACGAGTTCTTCTTCCAGCGGCTGCTGGCCAGCCTGAGGTCCTGCCCAAGGAGCGGGGCCAGGAGGGTCCCACCCAAGGGGATGAACTGAGGGGCCTCCATAAAGGGGGCTGGTTGGGGGGCCAGCACCGCCCCGTGGTGTGGAAAACTGCCCTGTTTTGCTAATAAAGGTGGTGGGAATGGGTCACCCGGCACAAATCTCACAAACCCCCATTTTTGGGAGCTGGAGGTGCTGCTTTTCTGTCTGCTCTGAGCGCTGGGGGGGCCCGTGGGTGTTTCCCACCCTCACAGGTGTGACCTTGTGGGTGCTTCTTCCCCTTCCTGCCTCCCCTGAGCTGCATCCGTGCCCCGCTGCTGTCACACGGCCCCCGGGGCTCCTCCAGCTCGGCAGCTGCACCGGGAGCTGTGGAAGGGCAGGATGGGGGCTCGGGGCTGCCTGGGGCCGCTGCTGCTGCTGCTGCTCCTCCCTTGGGCCGGGGGGTCCGGCGTGGGCTCGGAGTCACTGCCCGGGGCGGTGGCAGCTGCTGGTGGGGACAGGATGTGGCTCCAGCCCTCCATCATCGGGGGACACGAGGCCAAACGCCACTCCCGGCCCTACATGGCATTCCTGCAGATCGGGGGTAGCGCCTGTGGGGCAGCGCTGCTGCACCGGCGCTGGGCACTGACCGCCGCACACTGCCTGCCTAAGAGGTGAGTCTGGCACGGCTGGGTCCTGCTGGGCACGGTTGGGTCCTGCTGGGCATGGTTCGGTCCTGCCTGGCACGGCTGGGTCCTGCCGGGCACGGCTGGGTCCTGCTGGGCACGGTTCGGTCCTGTCTGGCATGGCTGGGTCCTGTCTGGCATGGTTGGGTCCTGCTGGGCATGGTTGGGTCCTGTCCGGTATGTCTGGGTCCTGCTGGGCACGGCTGGGTCCTGCCGGGCACGGTTGGGTCCTGCTGGGCACGGTTGGGTCCTGCCCGGCACGGTTGGGTCCTGCCCGGCACAGTTCGGTCCTGCTGGGCACGGCTGGGTCCTGTCCGGTATGTCTGGGTCCTGCCCAGCACAGCCGGGTCCTGCTGGGCACGGTTCGGTCCTGTCTGGTATGTCTGGGTCCTGCCCGGCACGGCTGGGTCCTGCCCGGCACAGTTGGGTCCTGCCCGGCACGGCTGGGTGCTGCTGGGCATGGTTGGGTCCTGCTGGGCACGGTTCAGTCCTGCCGGGCACGGTTGGGTCCTGCCCGGCACGGTTGGGTCCTGCCCGGCACAGTTGGGTCCTGCCCGGCACGGCTGGGTCCTGCCGGGCACGGTTGGGTCCTGCTGGGCACAGCTGGGTCCTGTCTGGCACAGTTTGGTCCTGCCCGGGGAAGGGGACGGGGCTCCGGTGACCGGCCCCGGGCTGACCCCGCTCCCGGGCCGGGCAGGTTGCGGCACAAGGGGCGGCTGCTGGTGGGGCTGCACAACCGGCGGGACGGTGAGGAGGAGGAGGGCGCGCAGAGCTTCAGCATCCGGGCTGCCTGTCCCCACCCCGGCTACGACTCATACACGAGGGAGAACGACCTGCTCCTGCTGCAGGTGCGGCTCGGGGGGCCCCGAGCGGGGCCGGGAAGGGGCGGGGAGTTCGCACGGGCTCGGGGCGAGCTGCTCGGTGCCATTTCCTCTTCTCACCCCCAAGAGATTTCACACCTGGGTGTCATCTCCCCGCTGTCATTACCCCGAAAGCTGCTCCTCTCCAGGCTGAACAATCCCAATTCCACAGCGTTCAAAGGGACGCAATCCTGCTGGAGGCTGTGGCAAAACAAAACATCAGAACCCCTCAGGTCTTTCCATTCCTCCTTGTGTCTTGTCCCTCCTGAGATCAGGGCTGAGTTTACATGTGCACAAACCTACTGGTGCTGTGCAAGCAGTGGAATATAGAGAGAATTGATTGGACCCATTTGGTTGTTTTCCTGCCTCTTTGGAGCAGAAGGGCTCAGATATAGTAACACGTTCTACAAAAATAACATTTTTACCTTTTATTGTGCTTCCTCTTGTAAGATGAAGCGCTGAGTTGGAAAATACAGTTGTTGGGAAGCATCTCCCTTCTATCTCAAGGCCAAAAACAACAAAGAGTTTAGGGCCAAGGATCAGTGCGGGGCTCCCCCTCAATCCCCCACCTGCAGCATTGGGGTGCTGCCATTTGAACCCCCACCCTCCCGCGGTGTTGGGGTGCTCCCCTTTGAACCCCCACCCTCCCGCGGTGTTGGGGTGCTCCCCTTTAACCCCCCACCCACCTGCAGCATTGGGGTGCTCCCCTCTGAACCCCCACCTTCCCGTGGTGTTGGGGTGCTCCCCTTTGAACCCCCCACCCACCCGCGGTGTTGGGGTGCTCCCCGCCAGCCCCTCTGCCCATCTGGGGGGTTCTGACGTCGCCCCCCGCCCGCAGCTGGACGGGAAGGTGACGCTGAGCAGGACACGGCGCCTGATCCCGCTGGCGAGCCGGGAGCCGGCGCCGGGGGCGCGGTGCAGCCTGGCGGGCTGGGGGATCGCAGACCCCCGGCATGGGGGGCTGTCACCCACCCTGCAGGAGCTCGATGTGACGGTGATGGACACGCGGATGTGCAACAACAGCCGCTTCTGGCACGGCGAAATCGGCCCCACCATGATCTGCTTCCAGGGCCTGCGCCGCGGCTCCGCGCCCGCCAAGGTGAGAATTTGGGGCTCCAAGGGTGCTGAAAAACCCAAAAACCCCGAGCCTGGCTGCGGGAGGGATGCTCACCCTGAGCAGGTGGGATGTTCTCCTGGCCATGGTGGGGGTTTCTGTGCCCTGGTCCATTCCCCGGTGTCACCTCCCCTCAGGGTGACTCGGGGGGACCCTTGGTGTGCGGGAGGCGGCCGGCGGTGGCCGGCGTCATCTCCTTCAGCGGCGAGAACGCCACTGACCCTTTCAAGCCACCCGTGGCCACCTCGACCGTGAAGCACAAGAAATGGATCCAGAAAATTCTGCGGAGAGGCTGCGGGTCCGGCCGGCCCGAACACACGGGATAGAGCAAACACCCATTCCTATTTACACAGGTTGGCTTTTAATCGGGAATACTGTCCAGAGTCTGGTAAAATAACATCCTTAGTACATAGATACAGTGATGGCGAGCGGAGCCCGGCGGGATTGTCGGTGGAGGAGGAGGAGGAGGGCGGTGGTTTGCAGCCAGGGGGTGATCTGGCCCTCCTGCCCACCCCTGTGCTCCATTACAGCACCCGGCAGTGCTGCTCCTGGGATTTTCCTCCTTTTCTTCAGTCCCGGCCACTGCCAGGGCAGGGGGGCTCCAGTGGGCATTGGTGTGCCCATCCCCATCACCCCAGTGCGCATCCCTGGGGACCCCCTGCATATCCCCACAGTCCTGGTGTCTCCCTGACCCCACTGTGCAGCTCAGAGCTCCTCCCTGTGTCCCCAGAGCCACCCAGGTGTGTCCCCTGCACGTGTCCCCATAGGCCTGTGTCTGTCCCTGCAGCCCCCCGTGGCACTGGGATGGGGGGCACAAAGGTCCACCCAAAGCAGGGAGTGATGGTGTAGGACTGGAGGTATCCAAGGGTCTGGGACCACCAGGATTGGGGGTCCCTCTGCAGCCCAGCCCGTTCCCAGGGGCTCAGGCACTCCCTACACACCCCAGGGTTGGCACCTGGGCCTGGCTGGCAGCAGGAGTGTGGGGGTGTCCCCAGGGTTTCGTGCTCGTGGGCGTAATCCAGTCCTGGATGGATTCGTGTCCACACCCACAGGGACACCCCGGGATCCTGGCTGCGAGCTGAGGCTCTCCTGCCCTGGCATGGGAGGCTGGGGGGCTCTGGGTGAAGCTGAGGGACCCCAGACCCTTTCCTGAGGGTTGGGCATCCTGGTGCCAGCTCAGTACCCTGTCCCCTCCCAGAGCAGCCCCCCAGCCTGGTGACAGCCCCCTGTGAGCAGCCCCTGGGATGAGCCCATCGGGACCCCGGCCACCTCCACGAGCTTTGCCCGGCTCCTCCTGCACCATTTCCCTCTGCCACCACCTCGGACCAGCACAGATCAGCCATGAGGAACCTCCAGCGCGGAGTCCTGGTCCCCAAACCCCCCAGGAGTGGGGTCCTGGTCCCCATCTCCCCCTCCAAAGCCTCTTCCCCTGCTAATAAACGAGCTGCCATGAGTTGATGCCAGACAAGCTGCAGCGTGTGGGGTTTTCCTGGTACTGGATGTGCTGCGTCAGCTCCCGGGCGTGTGGGATCAGGCTCTGGGCGAGCAGGATGGGGGCACACGGGGACACGGCCCCACCTCAGTTTGTCCCTGGCATCCATCAGTGGGAGGGGATGGTCCATGAGACCCACCCCAGCTCGGGCTGCCAGACCCAGAACGCTCCCAGTTCAGTCCAGTCCTTTCTGCTGGGAATGGTGATTCTTCAGCACAGCAAGCCCCCAGATGAGGCCAGCAGCAGGCTGGGGTGATTCTGGTCCCCAGCTGTCCCACGTGTGTCCCAAATACAGCCCTGACCAGCTCCCGCGGGGCTGGGGGCGTCACACGACCCTCACTGGGGCATCATCAAGCTTGGATTTTCTCCACCGCCTTGTCGGCCTCCGCCGTCACCGCCATGGGGCTGGGCACGTAGTTGAAGGGGGTGACACGGGCGGCCTTGCTGGGGGAGCCGTGCCGGCTGCCGGGGAAGCTCCCGGCGGGCGCTTCGTGCCCGAACGAGATGGGCAGGGCGGCCTTGGCGGGCGCGGGGGCTTCTCCGTCCCCGGTGGCGCGGGGGTGCGGGGGTCCCTCGCGGCTCTCCAGCGTGGGAGAGGTGCTGGAGTTGGTCTTGGACGTGGCGAAATCCTCGGTCTGCACCACGGCGTCGCTCGTTTTCCTGGCCGTGCCGGGGGTGCCGGGGGGCTCCTCGTCGGCCGAGCCCGCCAGCGGCAGCGCGGAGGAGGGCAGCGTGCTCTTGAGGATGTGCGGGATGTCCTCGTCGCGGATCCTCCGCCACGTGCCCTTCATCACCACCACCGGCGGCTTTCCCGGCGGCGCCCCGGGACCTGCGGGCTCGTTCTGCCGCCGCCGCGCCGCCGCCGGTGCCTCGGAGCGCACGGAGGACGGGCTGGCCGCCCGCCGGGCCACGCTGATGTTGGGCGAGGACGAGTAGCGCTTGAAAGGCTCGGCCGCGGGCGCGCTGCTCTTCACCGGCAGCCGGGACGGGCTCTCGGAGCTGGTCCGGCGCGGAGGTTTGGCCCCGGCCGTGGCTTTGCCGCCGGGCTGGGCTCTGGGGATGAGCGGCCGCTGGCCCGGGGTGGCCGCTTTGGCCGCCTTGAGCTCGTCGCAGCGGGAGGAGCAGAGGAACACGGCCGGGAGCGCGGCTCGGCTGCGCTGGGGGGAGCCCCGGCGAGGCAGCGAGGAGGCCGGAGGGGCCGGGGACAGCTCGGAGCGGTGGCGCAGCAGCAGGCTCGAGGATTCCTTGATGAAGGTGAGCTGGCGCAGGAAGCCGGAGCGGTCCGAGTCGCTGCCGCTGGAGCGGGCCGATGACATCCGCACCAGGTTGAGCCGGCTGCCCCCCGGCGCCCCGGGCCGAGCCTTGGAGCCATCGACCTGCTCCTCCAGCACCGGCATGGCCGCCCGGCCCGGCAGCACCTTCCTGCTGGGCTTCTGCATGAACGGGATGCGCACGGGAGACTTCTGCGTCTTGGACTGCCTGGGAGCCGGGGATTTGGGGGCCGGGGCTCGGGCCGGGGGTCCCGGCGGGGAGGAGGAGCCGCTCGCCTTGCCCGCGGCCGGGCCGCTCTGTTTGGTGACCTGCGAGGGCGACGGCAGCTTCTTGGGGGCGTGCTGGGAGGGCGTGGAGGTGCGGGAGGAGCCCGAGGAGGGGGGACCTTTGCCGATGCGGGCCGGCGGGGTCGTGCTCCTCTTGGGCAGCGCCAGCTCCGCGGTTTCGGGGGCTTTGCCCAGGCGGTGCAGGCTCCGGGAGCGCTGCTGGCTCAGCGAGAGGTTCTTGGCCGGCGGCGCCTCGGGCTTGGCCGCGGGGGTTTTCTTGGGCGTGGCTCGTGGGCTGGGGGCGTCTTTGGCCAGGCTGGGCATGTAGATGACGGTCCTGCCGCGGAACACCACGGGCAGGTTGGGCACCGGCTTGGCGGGCGCCGGGCTCCGCTCCGCCCTGGAGCTGGCGCGGCCGGCGGGACGGGCACCGGGCGCGTCCTTGCGCTCCGGGCGGCCCTTGCTGCGCTCCCTCCGCGCCGCGTCCCGGCCCGAGGCGCTGCTGGGCCGCTGCTTCTCCTGCCTGCCCAGCGAGAGCTGCAGCGTGGAGCCCACCGAGAGCCCCGACATGAAGGACAGGATGGAGTCGGACTCGGAGGAAGGCTCCCGGGACAGCGAGGCGGCCGCCTGGTGCAGCCAGGTGACGATGGAGTTGGCTCCCTCCTGGATGGCTTGCCACTCCACGCTGTCCAGGTCGGACCCCCGGTCAGAACCGGCCTCCTCCTCGGGGTGATGCCTGGCCTCGCCTTTCCGCTCCCTCCCCGCGGCTCCCGGCGGCTTCTGCTTTCTCTCCACCAGCCTGCGGCGGGCCGCGGGCCGCCGGCGCTTGGGCATGGCCGAGCCGATGCATTTCTGCAGCAGATCATCCTCCGAGTTGAGGCTGGGGGAGCTGGGCGAGCCCCCCTGCGCCTGCCCCGCTGCTGCTGCCCGCGGCCAGGCGGCTTTGCCGCAGGGCTGGCCCCGCTCCTCGCCCTCGGAGAGGTTGGCGTCGCTCAGGGAGCTCATGGAGGAGCTCAGGGAGTAGCACGGCGGCGTCTCGTCGGCGATCAGGTTGTTCTGAGGCTTCGTCTTGGCCTGACGAGGGCCGGGCTCGGGGTCCTTGTGGGGGACGGAGCCTCCCCAGCGCTCCCTGCGTGTTGCCCGGCCGGGCTGGGCTCTGCTGCTGGAACCATCCCTGCCCGTCTCGGGCAGCTCGTCCAAATCCGGGTCGTAGAAGCAGTAGACGGCTTCCTCCGTCGGCGTGGTGTGGCACAGCGACTGGAACACCACGCCGTCCTCCAGAGCCTCATCCTTCCTCCCGGGGGCTCCGCTGGCCCTGCCCGCCCCCAGCTCCAGGCTGGCCGTGCCCTTTGCTGGGGTCTGGCCCCGCTTTCCCTCCCCGCGGCCCGGCCCCGCTTTGCCCTTGGCGGCGGAGCCGAGGCGAGCGGGGGCCGAGCTGCCGGAGGCGGCTCTGCGGGCCGGGATGGGGCCGGGCTGGCGGCGCCGCTCGCCCAGGGGGTGCTCGGCCTCCTCGCCCGCCGGGTACCGCAGCGTCTCGTCGCTCAGCGAGGCGGCGCTGGAGAAGTTGACGGGGGTCCCGTCGGCCGAGTCGGTGAAGGAGTCGTCGTCCTTGAAGAGGTCGCGGGCGGCGGCTCGCAGGTGCTTGGGGACGCCGGGGTGGCTGTGGGCCGGCACCAGCATGTACACGGGGACGTGCAGCGGCTTCTTGGTCTGCGGGTGCAGCACCTGCCCCGACAGCAGCGAGGTCTTGACCTTGCGGAAGCGGGAGGGCATGGCCGAGCTGATGCACTCCTTGAGGATCTCGATGTCGTCGTCGTCGGGGGGCTCGGGGCGCTCGGCCCTTCGCCGGCCCTCCAGGTACCGCTCCTCCCGCCGCTCCTCCCTCTTCTCGTGAGCCGCGAAGTTCAGGCTGTTCTTCTCCGGGAAGGTGGGGATCAGCTTGAGCTCCACGTCCTTCTGCACGTAGTGCTCGTGGAGGGGCAAGGCGCTCAGGCTGGAGGCGCACGAGAAGTTCTCGTTGGGTTTCTCCACCGTGAAGTAAACCATGGAGTCCAGGTCCTGCGGCAGCTGGAAGCGCTCCTTGAAGTCGGTGATCTCCATGAACTTCTTGACGTTGTTCTCCCACTGGATGTTGAACTGGCTGGTCTCCTTCTCGGGCTGGCAGCCCAGCTCGAAGAGCGGCGTCTTGCTGCGGCTGGGGGGCATGGTCTGCCCGGGGCTGTCGGGCAGCTCGCTGGGGCTGATGGTGCCGCTGATCATCTCGCTGCATGGGTCGCTCTGGATGGAGCTGGCGATGGAGGGGCTCTCGAAGCTGCCCAGGGAGCTGACGGAGCTGCAGCGGCTCATCACCAGCGGCGTCTCCTGGATGTAATTCTCCGAGGAGCTCGAGGGCGTCAGGTCCTCCTGGCGCGAGGGCGAGGCCTCCCGCAGGAAAACCTTGTCGCGCTTCGGGAAGGGGATGGTGATGGGCTGGGAGATCCCCACCGGCGTGGTGGGACCTGGATCCGCCGTCTTCTCCTTCTCCTGCCTCCCATCCTCCTCCCCTTCCTCCATCTCCAGGATCTCCAGGGAGGAGTCGCTATCCAGGTCGTTCTCGCTGTGGCTCTGCCCGTCCAGCACGTTGTCTGCCGAGGAGAGGGAGGACAGGGAGCTGCACCGGGAGAAGCAGATCGGGGTGTCCTCCACCGAGTACTTCTGCACCGACTCCTGCTCTGCCGAGGCCGGTGGCTGGGCCGGCAGCTTCTCCGGGATCTTGCTCAGGGGCTCGGCCGCCTGCAGCAGGGCCGGGGGGAGCCAGGCTTGCTTCCTGCCCAGGAGGGAGGGCTGGTGGCCAGCAGCCGTGCTGCTCTTGGCCAGGGTCTCCAGCATGGGGACGTGCTGGTAGGATGGAGACAGCTTGATGGTGCGAACGTGGGGGTCAGTGGGGGGCTTGGTGCCCACCTCCTTCTTCCACTCCGTCTCCTTCTCCGGCACCTTGGGGCTGGGGAAAGTCACCACCTTCTTGGCCCGTTCGGGCAGGTCCTGCTGCACAGGTTTGTCTGGCTCGGGGGGCTCAGCCCGCTCTGGTTTGCCCAGGATGCTCTTGAGGTCGAGCCTGCTGGGCCGCTTCTGGTAGCGCTGCAGCTCGTCACGGTAATCCAGGAAGGCGGCCCTGGGGCAGGGCTTCATGTGCTCCTTGGTGCAGTAGCCGTCGCTGGTGCTGCCGCTGTTGAGGCTGTCGGTGGACAGGCTGGTGTAGGCCGTCTTCAGCCTCAGCAGGGTGTGAGCCCGGCTCAGGCTCT
The DNA here is from genome assembly GCF_028018845.1 of Melospiza georgiana. Classification (NCBI taxonomy): domain Eukaryota; kingdom Metazoa; phylum Chordata; class Aves; order Passeriformes; family Passerellidae; genus Melospiza; species Melospiza georgiana. Next base: position 5,457,963 of record NC_080455.1, on the reverse strand, counting down.
CCCGCTTGGCAAAGCCGCCGGCGTCCGACAGCCGGCACGGCGAGCAGGACTGGGCGCGCGCCTCGTGCCCGTCCTCGGGGCCATACTGCCAGTCCAGGCAGTGATCCTCGGAGCTGAGGCTGAAGCTGTCGTCCGAGGAGTTGTGCATGGTGGAGATGTCCTCCACCAGCTTGTCGATCTTGGCCACCGTGCTGGAGATCTTGTTGGCCAACTTCTCGGCGGCCAGCGAGACGTCGTCCTCCGGCAGCGGCGCCTTCTTGGGCTCGGCCGCCTTCCCGCTGCCGTCCTTCTCCGGCTCCGGGCAGCGCCGCTGGGCCAGCGCCCGCGGCAGCGCCTGGCCCTGCAGGAAGGAGGAGTTGAGGAACATGGAGAGCACGGAGGCGCTGGCCGTCTCCACGCCCGTGGAGATGTTGGGCACCTCGTCGTCGTCGAAGCAGCCGGAGTCGGAGGCGTAATCCTTCACCAGGCTCTCCATGTGCCGCATCGGCTTCTTGGCGCTCTGCCCCTTCAGGCTCTGCTTCTCCATGGTGTCGAAGGTCTCAGCCAGGTGTTTGGCGTCCAGCTCGGCCTCCAGCGCCTTCTGCTTGCGCATGTAGAGCGAGGGCATGCAGGAGCCCGGCGACACCACGGCCGCGTCCTTGTACTTGGGGGGCCGGTTGGTGAGGAGGTTGCGCAGCGCGGCCGCGCTGCCCATGGCGATCATCTTGTGCTTGGAGTGGATGAGGTTGCGGAGCATGCTGACGGCCCCCAGGTCCCACAGCAGCTCCTGGTCGCGGGGGCTGCGGGCTGACAGGTTCCAGAGGGTTCCGCAGGCGTTGCTGACGATGGTCAGGCTGTGTGAGCGCAGGTGCTGCAGCAGCGTCTGCAGGCAGTTGTGGTCCCGAAGCACCTGCCTGTGGGACACAGGGGACACCACCCCGGCTGTCAGGGTGGTCCTGGACCTGCTCCCTGCCCCATCCCAGGGGTGCAAGGTGACCCCACCCCTGCCCAGCCATGGCATCCCCCCAGTGCTGTCCCTGGGGGCTGCAGGGCCCCTGATCCTGCAGCACCCCCCACTGCATCCTCCAACACCACTCTTGGTGCCCAGGGTCCTCCATCTCCATCCCCCGTGTACCTGCAGCCATATCATCCCCCGATGCCATCCTGGGGTCCATGGAGCCTGAGATCCCCCATTCCCATCCTACCCCCAGAGCCATCCCTCGGTCTGTGGTGCCCTGGGTCCCCCATTTCCATCCTACCCCCAATGCCATCCCTCGGTCCGTGGTGCCCTGGGTCCCTCAGGTGCGGCCCCACCCCGCAGTGCCCCTCACCTGTAATCCTCCCGTGTGGCAACGAGGCTGGAGACGTTCCTGAGGATGCCACCGCCGCTCTCGATGATGGCCAGGGAGTTGCTCTGGCACTTGTAGGTGAGGGTGCTGACCAGGAAGCCCAGGGCCCCCTCCACGCTGCAGATGGCCGCCTTGTTCTCCGTGCTGTGCGCCGAGAGGTTCCACAGCGCGCTCAGGACGCTCTTCAGCGTCGACTCCTGCCCCGGGAGGGGACACAAAACTCCTGTCAGCCCCGTCCTGTCACCCTGTGCCCGCTGTCACCCACCCCAGGGGCACACAGAGCCCTGCCAGCTCTGTCTGTGGTCACTGTCACCAACCCAGGCTCACCTTGCCAGCGTGCAGGGCACAGCGCATCAGCCCCGTGACGCTGCCCACCTCCCGCAGCACCTTCTTGCTGTTGATGTCAGCGCGCCACGAGAGGTTCCTCAGGATGCTGGAGACCACCTGGAGAGGCAGAGCGGGGTGAGTGGGCACAGGGACTGTCCCCTTAGCTGTCCCCCACCCCAGGGAGCCCCAGCAGCACCCACCTGGTGCAGCTCCTCGCTGTCGGAGCCCAGCTGAGCCACGATGGCCTCCATGCAACCCCGGCGGGAGCACAGCGTGGCCTGCGGGGAGGATGAGGATGGTGAGGGTGATGCTGCGACCCCCAGACCCTGCTGATTTCCCCCTCAGACCCTGCTGATGCCCTCCAAACCGCCCTCCCCACCTTGTTGACCACGTCCCCGAAGGTGAGGTTGGTGAGGGCCATCCCCGCGTAGCGTCGCAGCGCCAGGTTCAGGGGGTCGTTGGTCATCTTGTGCATCTCGTAATCCACCTGCAGCAGCTCGGCCACGGCCTGCAGCCCACCTGTGGGACGAGGAGGGGGTTGTTTTGGATTCCCCCACCTCCAGCAGCCCGTCTGGGGCGGTGCAGAGGGAAGGAGCCGCCTCCCTACACTCACCCAGCTCGTTCATGGCCCGCCGGTACTCCTCGTCGAAGGAGAGCTTCATGATGGCACAGGTGGCCTGGCAGATCTGCGGCTCGATGGGCACTGGCACTGCGGGGGATGAGGGTCAGGCACGCACGATGCTCCCAGTCCCTCCCAGTCCCTCCCAGCACCCATGGCCAGGCCGTACCAGCACCCTCGGGGCCCCGTCCCCCTTCCCTGCTCTGCATCTGCAGCCAGTCCCAGCAGGTCTCCGAGTAGGAGCGGATCTGCTCCAGGACGTGCAGCACCCTCATCTCCTTCTTGGCCTGGCCCTCGTCGGGCTGCGAGAAGACGATGTTGTGCAGGGCGGCGTTGGCTCTCATGCGGGCGTCCTTGGCGCCCGTGGGGCTCTCGGGGGGCCCCGGCTCGCCGTCGGAGTCGTGCAGGATCTGGATGAGCAGCGGCAGGCAGCCCGACTTGCGCATGGCCAGGCAGCTCTCCTGCGAGCTGGACATGGCCAGCAGCGTGCGGGACATGTCCTCCTTGTCGCGCGTGGCCAGCATGGACAGCAGCCAGAACACCACCTCCACCTGCGGGCGGCACAAGGCGGCCTCAGCTCGGCCCCACCGCGGGCCCAGCCCACCCCAGCCGTGCTCCTCACCTTGGTGTTGCCGCCCTCCTCGGGGTGGGTCGGGGGGTCCAGGCTGCCGTCCCCCTCCATGCCCGGGACCTTCCCGCAGAGCTGCAGAGGAGGGGGCAGGTGGGGGGGCTGCACTGCAGAGCCCTCGCCCCCTCCATGCCCAGCCCCTCCCCACTTTCCTGCCGCCCCCTGAGGTCCCCAATCTGTTTCCGTCAGAGCCGGGGGGGGTTTGGAGCTAAAATCGGGGATGATGGGGATGGGGGGGCGCTGCTGCAGCTCAGGGAAGGGAGAGCGGGGAGGGGGCTGGGGCTGAGCCTGCGGGGTGGGAAATGGGGGCCAGGAGGATCTGGGGGTGTCTGGGGGTGATGGGAGCCGTGGGTGCAGCCATGTGGGGCTGTGGTGATGGTGGGAGGAGGGTGATGATGGGACCGTGCTGATGGCAGCACTGTGGGTGGCAGTGTGGCAATGGTGATGGCAGGGCTGTGATGGTGACAGTGGGACAATGACGATGGCAGACTGTGATGGTGACAATGGCAGGGCTGTGAGTGACAGTGGGAAAATGGTGATGGCAGGGCTGTGAGTGACAGTGGCAGGGCTGTGAGTGACAGTGGGACAATGACGATGGCAGCCTGTGATGGTGACAATGGTGGAGATTTGGGGGGGACAGTGGGTCTGTGGCAATGCTGGGGCAGTGGGTGACAGTGTGGCAAAGGTGATGGCAGGGCTGTGATGGTGACAATGGCAGGGCTGTGAGTGACAGTGGGACAATGACGATGGCAGCCTGTGATGGTGACAATGGCAGGGCTGTGGGTGACAGTGTGGCGAAGGTGATGGCAACCTGTGATGGTGACAATTACAGAGCTGTGGGTGACAGTGGGACAGGGGCTATGGCAGCCTGCGATGGAGACAGTGGCAGTGCTGTGTGTGACAATTGGACAATAGCAATGGCAGCCTGTGATGGTGACAGTGGCCAGACCGTGGGTGACAGTGGGACAATGGCAATGGCAGGGCTGTGATGGTGACAGTGGCAGAGCTATGGGTGACAGAGGGACAATGGCAATGACAGCCTGTGGTGGTGACAATGGTGGAGCTTTGGGGGGCCACAGTGGGTCCATGACAATGGTAGGCCAGAGGGTGACAGTGGGACAGGGGCTATGGCAGCCTGTGATGGTGACAATGGTGGAGATTTGGGCGGTGGCAGTGGGTCCGTGGCAATGGTGGGGCAGTGGGTGACAGCGTGGCGATGGTGATGGCAGCCCATGACGACGACGATGATGATGGTGGTGGAGCTGTGATGGTGACAGTGGGACAATGGCAATGGCAGGGCTGTGATGGTGACAGTGGGACAATGGCAATGGCAGCCTGTGATGGTGACATTGGCAGGGCTGTTGGTGACAGTGGGACAATGACAGTGGCGAGGCTGTGTGTGACACTGGGCCCGTGTCGATGGCAGCCCATGATGATGATGATGATGATGATGATGATGATGGTGGTGGTGGAGCTATGGGTGACAGTGGGACAATGGCAATGGCATCCTGTGATGGTGACAGTGGCAGGGCTGTTGGTGACAGTGGGACAATGACAGCGGCGAGGCTGTGGGTGACCGTGGGCCCGTGTCGATGGCAGCCCATGACAATGGTGGTGGAGCTGTGGGTGACACTGGCCCCATCGATGGCAGCCCATGACAATGGTGGTGGAGCTGTGTGTGACACTGGGCCCATCGATGGCAGCCCATGACAATTGTGGTGAGGCTGTGTGTGACACTGGGCCCGTGTCGATGGCAGCCCATGACAGTGATGGTGGAGCTGTGGGTGAAACTGGGCCCATCGATGGCAGCCCATGACAGTGATGGTGGAGCTGTGTGTGACACTGGGCCCGTGTCGATGGCAGCCCATGACGATGGTGGTGGAGCTGTGGGTGACACTGGGCCCGTGTCGATGGCAGCCCATGGCAATGGTGGTGGAGCTGTGGGTGACACTGGGCCCGTGTCGATGGCAGCCCATGGCAATGGTGGTGAGGCTGTGGGTGACACTGGGCCCATGTGGATGGCAGCCCATGACAGTGATGGTGGAGCTGTGGGTGACACTGGGCCCATGTCGATGGCAGCCCATGACAATGGTGGTGGAGCCGTGGGTGACACTGGGCCCGTGTCGATGGCAGCCCATGGCAATGGTGGTGGAGCCGTGGGTGACACTGGGCCCGTGTTGATGGCAGCCCATGACAATGGTGGAGCTGTGGGTGACACTGGGCCCGTGTCGATGGCAGCCCATGGCAATGGTGGTGGAGCTGTGGGTGACACTGGGCCCGTGTCGATGGCAGCCCCCGGCGATGGCAATGCCGATGACGATGACGATGGCAGCCTGCCCACCCTGGCGGCAGCAGATGCTGCTGGAGCCCCCGCCCGCCCGCCCGCCATGGCCTACTTCTGGTCTCCATGGCAACTGCCCATTTCACGGTGCCCGAGCGCACAAAGCCCGGCTGTGCCGGTGGGGACAGCGGGGGACAGCGCGGGGACAGCGCGGGGGGGGCCCCTCCACCCCCATTCCCGGCTCCAGGGGGAGCGGGGACACCCCAGTACCTGCGGCTCCGGCTGCTGCGCCTTGTCCTGCGCCTCCATCAGCTCCTTGTCGATCTGCTCCAGCCGCGACGCCCGGATCTGGGGGGCACAGGGGGCGTTGGACAGGGCTGGGACCCCCCGGGAACACAGGGGTGTGGGTGTGCGAGGAACGGGGTGAGAGCAGCTGGAGTAGGGTGTGGGGAGATGATGTAGGGTGTGAAAGGCTGGTGTAGGATGCAAGGAGCTGGTGTAGGGCGTGAAGAGCTGGAGTAAGGTGTGAGGAGCTGGTGTAGGGTGTAAGGAGCTGGAGTAGGGTGTAAAGAACTGGTGTAGGATGTAAAGAACTGGTGCAGGGCATGAGGAGCTGGAGTAGGGTGTGAGGAGCTTTTGTAGGGTGTGAGTAGCTGGAGTAGGGTGTGAGGAGCTGGTGTAGGATGAAAGGAGCTGGAGTAGGGTGTGAGGAGCTGGAGTAGGGTGTAAAGAACTGGTGTAGGATGAGAACAGCTGGTGTAGGGCCCCCAGAGCTGCTTGTGAGGGCCCCCAGAGTTGAGCCCATCATTCTGGGGCCCCCCAAAGGCGGAGCAGGAGCAGTTTGGGGGTGAAGGACCCACCTGTGCCCTCTGCACCATCTCGTCGGCCGTCCCGAAGCGCTCCTCCATCAGCGAGCGGATGTGCTGCGCCTCGAACTGCAGCTGCTGCCGGATCAGATCCATCTGCATGGAGAACTGGGGGCACACGGGGGGTGCCGTGAGCGGGGCGGGGCCTGGGCAGCTGTGGGGGGACAGGGGGGGACCCCCACTCACCGTCTCCACGTGGGGCAGCTCGTCCAGGCGCGTGGCCAGGCTCTGCAGCTGCGAGTAGTACCAGACCTTCTCCTTCTCCTCCTTCTCGATCTCCCCCAGCAGGAAACACCTGCAGAGAGAGGGGGGGAGTGTCAGGAGCCAGGACATCCCCCTGGCTGTCCCAGAGACCCTGGCACAGAGCCCAAAACACCTCTGGGTTTGATTATTGCCAACCTTGTATGAAGATCAGCAAGCCACAACAGTTTAAGTAGAATATCAGTGAAGTGGTGGAAAAGGAGATTTTGGGGATTTAGAATGGGGGTTCAGGAGGCAAGATGGAGGGAACTGGGTGTGTCCAGCCTTTCTCCTTCTTCTTGTTGGCCTCCATCTCCTGCTCTGATGTTGGCACAAGTTGGGAATGGCAAATATCAATAATGGCCAGAGCAACAAGCTCCAGTGGTGTGGGAATTCAGGAATTCCCTCTGACTGTCCTGGACTGCCAAGACCCTGCCAGGGAGCTCAGAGACCCTGGCACAGAGCCTAAAACACCTCAGGGTTTGATTATTACCAACCTTATATGAAGATCTGCAAGCCACAACAGTTTAGGTAGAATAATAGTGAAGTTATCATGGGGTGGAAAAGGAGATTTTGGGGTTTTTGGTGTGGGGGTTCAGGTGACAAAATGGAGGGAACTGGGTGTGCCCAGCCTTTCTCCTTCTTCTTCTTGGCCTCCATCTTCTGCTGTGATGTTGGCACAAGTTGGGAGTGGCAAATATCAATAATGGCCGGAGCAACAAGCTCCAGTGGTGTGGGAATTCAGGAATTCCCTCTGACTGTCCTGGACTGCCAAGACCCTGCCAGGGGGCTCAGAGACCCTGGCACAGAGCCTAAAACACCTCTGGGTTTGATTGTTACCAACCTTGTATGAAGATCAGCAAGCCACAACAGTTTAGGTAGAATAACAGTGAAGTTATCATGGGGTGGAAAAGGAGATTTTGGGGTTTTTGGTGTGGGGGTTCACGTGGCAACATGGAGGGAACTGGGTGTGTCCAGCCTTTCTCCTTCTTCTTCTTCTTGGCCTCCATCTTCTGCTGTGATGGTGGCACTTACAGAATGGTTTACATATGTAAATATGCATATATAAATATTAATATAATAAATAATAAAATATTATAAATATACAAATATAAATATTTACATATGGTTGACATGTCTAACATAGGTGATAGGTGTTGGAAAGTAATTGTGAACATTGTACACGTAGTTTTTAGTATAAAGACATAACACTGCCCTGGGGGCAGGCAGAGTGCCTGGACTGTCCTGCTGGGCTGACCTCGGCAGGGCAGGAGAAGTTTTGTTATAGATAAGATAAAATAAACGACCTTGAGGCCGAGAAATGAAGAGCTACGACTCATTCGAGTGCCGGGCTGGGAAAAAGAGACTTTGGAACATTTTTTGGGGTCCCTGTGACCAGCAGAGACCCCGACAGGATCAGCACAAACCCCGGTCCCTCTGTCCCCATCACCTCTCTCGGTCCAGCTCCTCCAGCATGCGGAACGTGGCCCTGCCCAGCTCCCCGGGCCCGTCCCGGTGCGCGCCGGGGCCCGCCGGGCTCTCCTCGGGGCCGCGCCCGCTGCTCGGCGCCTCCGGGGCGAACTTGAGGTTGTAGAGGCTGCTGATGTCCATCTGCAGGGCTGGCCACGGGGACAGCGCCGTCAGGGCGGGCTTGGCGGGGTCCCCCCTTGCCCACCTTGCCCAAGCACCAACCTTTGAGCTGGTCCAGCACCTCCGTCTGCCCCGAGCTCACCATGACCCGCGCCTCCTGCTCCAGCTTGCCCTGGAGGTGCTTCAGGACCTCCTGAAACGGAGATGGAGATGTTGAGGATGGGGAGACGCGGATGGAACCCCCTCCCCCCCCCATTCCCATTTCGGGGTCTGCGCCTCGCCCCCATTTCGGGCTCTGTCCCCACCTTCATGTCCGAGGTCTCATTTTCCAGCTTGGACAGGTGGTTGGAGTTGTCCTCCAGCTCCCGCCGCAGGTGGCTGTTCTCCTTCTTCAGCGCCTCCACCTGCCGCACCAGCTGATCGTACGAGGCGATGGAGCCGGACATCTTCACCTCCTCCAGCGCCTGCGGGGGGATCGGGGCTGGGCAGCACCGGGGGGACCCTCAGAGCCCCCCAGCACCCACCTGGCACCGTGGCACCCCAACACCCGCGCCCCTGGAGGAGCCGGAGCCCCCAGACCCCCCCCGAGGGGCGGCCCCGGCTCAGGGGGGGCTCCGGGCAGGGCCCCCCAGCCCCCGCCCGCTCCGCAGCCTCCGCAGAGCTCCGCGCTCCCTTTGTCTCGCTTTTGTCTTCTCCCGCTCCCAACCCTCTCCCGCTCCGCTCCCTCCGGCTCCGGGGGCGGCCGCGGCTCCTGCGGGGCCCCCCCGCCCTCCTGTGCCCCCCCAAAACCCTCCCAGCCCCTCGGAGCCCCCCCCCAGCCGCCCCCAGCCCCCCGAATCCGCCTTTGCCGCAGCGCCGCCGCCCCTCGCACCTGCCCGGGGGGGCACTCACGGCGCTGTCACACCCGGGGGGGGGGATCGGGGACCCCTCAGAGCCCCCCCAGAGGGTCCTGATGGCAACGGGAGCCCCGCGGAGCCTCCGTGAGCGCCGCGGGTGAGCGGGGGGAGCCGGCAAAGGGGGGAAATGGGGATGGGGGCTCCCCTCCCTCCCCTCAGCTGCCCCCTCCCCACATCCTCCCAACAAAATGGGTCGGGGGGGGCAGAGATCGCCCCCTCCCCGCGGCTCTGACACCCCCAAATCTGCCCCACGGCGGCTCCCTGGGGCCTTTCTGCTTCCATGAATCCTTTAGGGTGGCCCAGCACCCCCTTGCAGCACGCCCGGCATTGATGGGACACAGGAACCCCCCAAGGCCCCCCCATCGATGTCCTGCACACCCCCAGGAGCCATCCCGGCCCCCCAAACTGCCCCTTCACCCCCACAGCGGCGGGGGACCCCAAATCCTGCCCTGTGGGTCCTGCTGGGGGTGCCCCCTGGCACCACCCAGATTCCCAAAGACCCCCAGGGTGTGAATCCCCCCCTGCAACTGCTGAAAATTCCCCCCAGGAGAGAAATAACCCTGGGCAGAGGGGATGGGAGAGGGTGGGGGCAGAGGAAGGGGGAAGTGGGGGGTGAGGGATGGAGGGTGGACAAGGAGGGAATTGGGGAGAGAGTGAGGGAGGCAGGAATGGGGAATGCAGGGTGAGGGATTTGGGAGGGTGAGGGATGCTGGGTGGGGAATGCAGGGTGAAGGATGCAGGATGAAGGGTGTGGGAAAGGGGAATGAAGGGTGAGGGCTGCAAAAATGTGAAATGTAGGATGAGGGATGCAGGATGAGGGATGCAGAATCAGGGATGTGGGAATGGGGAATGCAGGGTGAGGGGTGTGGGATGAGGGATGCCAGGTGAAGGATGCAGGAATGTGGAATGCAGGATGAGGGATGCAGAAATGGGGAAATGCAGGATGAGGGATGCAGAAATGGGGAAATGCAGGATGAGGGATGCAGAAATGGGGAATTCAGGGTGAGGGATGTGGGCAAAGGGAATGCAGGATCAGGGATGCAGGAATGGGGAATCTAGGGTGAGGGATGTGGGATGATGGGTGCAAGATACAGAATGTGGGATGCAGGGTGAGGGATTTGGGAAAGGGGAATGCAAGGTGAGGGATGCAGGATGAGAGATGCAGGATCAGGGATGCGGGAATGGGGAATGCAGGGTGAGGGATGTGGTAAAGGGGAAATTGGGGTGAAGGATGCAGGAATGTGGGGTGCAGGGTGAGGGGTGCAGGACACAGAATGTGGGATGCAGGAATGTGGAAGGTGAGGGGTGCAGGATACAGAATATGGGATGCAGGGTGAGGGATTTGGGACCTGGGAGTGCAGGGCAAAGGGTGCAGGAATGTGGAAGGTGAGGGGTGTGGGAGGATGAGTGCAGGATGCAGAATATGGGATGCAGAGTGAGGGATGCAGAATCAGGGATGTGAGAATGGGGAGTGCAGGGTGAAGGGTGTGGGATGAGGGATGAGAGGGGAAGGATTGGGGATGTGGAAGGCAGGACCCCACAGGAGGGGGGGGGGGGATGGATGGATGGATGGATGGAGGGATGGATGGATGGATGGATGGATGGATGGATGGATGGATGGATGATGGATGGATGGATGGATGGATGGATGGATGGATGGATGGATGGATGATGGATGGATGGATGGATGGATGGATGGAGGATGGATGGATGGATGATGGATGGATGGATGGATGATGGATGGATGATGGATGGATGGATGGATGATGGATGGAGGGATGGATGGATGGATGGATGGATGGATGGATGGATGGATGGATGGATGGATGGAGGGATGGATGGATGGAGGATGGATGGATGGATGGATGGATGGAAGGATGGATGGATGGAGGGATGGAGGGATGGATGGATGGATGGATGGATGGATGCGGGATGCAGGATGAGCACGGCCTGCTGTTGCTATGACGACAGCGATGGGGGATGCACAGGCGGCTCCCGGCCCTTCCCGAGGACTCAGACGTGGAGGATGGGACTGGAGGGGATAACGGCACCCAGGGGCTTCCACCCCTCCAGGGGAACACGATCCCCTCTCCCCAGCACCCTAAACCTGTGGGTACCCCCCAATTGCTCAGAGCCCCCTCCTTTGGGGGACCCCCACCCTGGAAGAACCCGGGGAGCTCTGGCTGCTCTCGGGGGGGGTCAGGGCTGAGATATTCAGGGGGATTGATGGACTGGGGGCTGAGCTCTGCTCCCCCCAGCTCCTGGCAGGGCCGGCCGAGCGCCGGGGCCGCAGCGGCGCCGGGATCTGCAGCGTGCGGGGAGGGGCCGGGGCCGCACCTGCATCCAGAGAGCGGCGAGAGAGTGGGAAAGGGGGGCCGGGGCTGCGGGAAAGGGGGGCAGGGGCTGCGGGAATGGGGGGCCGGGGCTGTGGGAATGGGGGGCTGGGGCTGCGGGAAAGGGGGGCTGGGGCTGCGGGAAAGGGGGCCCAGGCTTGCGGGAATGGGGAACCAGGGTTGTGGGAATGGGGACCGGGGTTGTAGGAATGGGGACCGGGGCTGTGGGAATGGGGAGCCCGGGTTGCGGGAATGGGGGACCGGGGTTGTGGGAAACAGGGGCCAGGGGTGCAGGAAAAGGGGGCCAGGGCTGCAGCTCCATTCCAGCACCATGACAGTCGCTGTCACAGCACCCGGTGTCCCCCAGGGCTGGATCCCAAGCGGGGCCATGGGCTGACCCTGGGGCGCTGTGATGGCTCAGGGTCCTGGGTGTGTCTCCTCCTGCCCCCAAAATCTGCCTCTCTCTGCTGAGGGCACCCCAGGATGGCCGAGGCCGCCGGTGGGGCCTGGATTCCTCCAGCAATTTCTTGGCAGGGCAGATTCTGCTGCAGATGAAGCAGCAGCTGCACTGCCCAGCACGCCCTGCTGCCCTCCACACTGCCCAGGGTGCCCAGTGCCCACAGTGTCCACAGTGCCCACTGCCCACCTCACTGCCCACAGTGCCCACCACCCCACCATCCTCTGCACTGTTCACACCGCAGGGCCTTGCCCACAGATGTGATGCCACCTTAGCCAGGGCCACGCCGGCCTGGGCAGAGCCTGGGGAGCCCTGGGGGTACCCCAAGCTCCCTGCACCCCTCTCTCACTCCAGCCTGGCTCGGCAGGGACCGCCGCCATCAGCCCAGTGTGGCTGCAGCGCCAAAGGCACAGCTGAGCCCCGGCTGCGGCTCCTGCAGCCCCCGGGGACATTAAACAAACAGCGTGTTGTCACCAGCCCGGGCTGATCGATCCGCCCCGGGGACCCCCGACCACAGCAAACCCCCCCCGGGGAGCACAGCCCCCCCCCCAGTTCCACCCTGCAGGGTCAGGGGGATTTGGGGATTTGGGATCCGTCACCCTCTCCTCACACAGCATCGAGCCCCGCAGCCCCCGCACAGCCCCTGCACACACACACCCCGACATCGTGGCCTGGGGATGGGTGTGGGGTCCCCAACACCCCCAGCACAGCCCCCTCACAATGCAGGGTCCCCTTTATCCACCCCACAGCCCCGGGTGCCCGTGGGATCCGGCAGGGTGAAGGTGCAGCCACCTCCCCACCCCATCGGGGTGACTGGGGACACCCCTGCCCGGGGACACTGGGGACACCCCTGCCCGGGGACACTGGGGACAGCCCTGCCCGGGGACACGGCACGGGGACCCTTGGGGCTCCCCCCGGGGGGTTTGGTGTGCTGGTTTAGAGGCCGAGGATTTTAGGGACCAGTTTGGGAGGTGGAATTGGGGTGTGGGTTGGTGGGGAGGCTTTGGGTGAGGTTTTGGGGCTCAGCCGCAATGCCCGGCCCAGCCGCGCTGGGGGAGCATCGGGAAGGGGGGGGGTCTGCAGAGCCGAGCTCGCATCGGGGCGGGGGGAGCTGCTGTTACCCCAGGAACGACCCCCCGGCCTCGCCCGCAGGATGGGGATGGGATGGGGATGAGGATGGGGATGGGATGGGGATGAGGATGGGGATGGGATGGGGATGAAGGTGAGAATGGGGACGGGGATGCTGCTCCCTCTTCCTCCCCTCCCTCGGGCTCCCCGCCGAGCCCCGGCATTGTCCGGCCTTTGTTCCTGCAGGATGCGGGGGGTGAACGCTGCCCGACCCTCCCGATTCCCCTTGAACCCCCAGATCCGCCCTGAACCCTCCTGTCCCCCAAAACGCCCCCCGATCCCTCCGATCCCGCGGGCGGAGCCGCGCCCGCCGCAGGACACGGCGCATCCAGGGCCGGGGGCATCCCCGCCGCGGGGAGGGGGCGCAGACCGGGGCCCCCCCGGTGCATCCAACCCCCCGCAAGCCCCCCGACAACCGCACCCCGATCCCTCCCGGCCCCACCGCGCATCCCCCCCCGCTTTCCCCCATGCCCGGAGCCGCGGGGGGCTCGGGGGGCGCGGGGGGCAGGTGCGGCCGTACCTCATCCCCGGCGGTGCGGAGCGGTGCGGGCGGTGCGGGGCCGTGCGGGGCGGTGCGGGCGGTGCGGAGCTGGGCGAGGCTCCGGCGCGGCCCCGAGCAGCCGCATCCCGCCCCCGCCCCCCCGCTCTCGGTCGGGATTTTCCAGCGGCGCCGCCGCCGCCGTTAGAGGGCGGCACCGGGGGCTCCCCGCGCCCCCCCGGCCTGTGCGGGGCGGGGGGAAACGGGACCCGCCGGGAGGGCTCCGTTCCCCTCCATCCGCCGCTTTTAGAGCCTCCGCACAAACGCCGGGAGCTGCCCCGTCCCCGTGTCCCGGGATGCACCTGCCGCTCCCGACCGGACCGGTCCCTCCAGACCGAACCCGTCCCCTCAAACCGAGCCGGTCCCTCCAGACCGAGCCGGCCTTTCCAGACCGAACCGGCCCCCCCCGAGCCGCCCGGTGCCACCCCCATGTCCTTGGGGAGCCACTCAAGCCCCGAGAACCCCCCGGGATGAGCAGGACCCTCACGACGACCCCTCTGCAGCTTCTGCCGTGTGCTCAGGTCACTGCCACCCACCGAGGTCACTGTCACCCACCGGGGTCACTGTCACCCACCGAGGTCACTGTCACCCACAGAGGTCAGAGGTCACTGCCACCCATCGAGATCACTGTCACCGTCACCCACAGAGGTCACTGTCACCCACCTCCCAGCTGGGGCATCCTGGCCCTCTGGGCATCGCCCTAAGGGGCTGAGACACCACAAGGCCACAGGAGGAGAGTGACCACAGCAGGACAGTGACCAGAGCAGGACAGTGACCCCAGATGGACAGTGACCAGAGCTGGACAGTGACCCAGCAGGACAGTGAGCCCAGATGGACAGTGACCATAGCAGGACAGTGACCCAGCAGGACAGTGAACACAGCCCTCTTGTCCCGAGGCCACCCTCTCAAGGTCACATTGCTTGAACAAAAAGGGACCCGGAGCCCTGAAGGACAAACGGCCCCAGCACCACTGGCCATGGCAATGGGATGTGGAGAGTGTGAGACTTAAAGAGCTGGAGCTGGGCCCCGAGGGATCCCTGAGCAGTCCCCAAGGGACCCCAGCCAGCAGGACCACCCTGGGGACAAATGTCCCTCTCCACCGATGGCTTCACCATGGGATGTGGCACTGGTGACCAGCACTGGGTTCATTTGGTTCAGTTCAGGGACAAACCACATCATCCACCCGGGATGAACTCCTCTCATCTTCCCTCCCATCACCACACACCCCTGAGCACCCCCCAGAGCACATCCTGAGCTGCAAACCCTCAGCTCGCCCCCCACCCGGTGCCACTCTGTGATCCTTGTCACCAAAATCCTTTGGGTTCCCCAATTAAGGACAAGAAAATAATAGTTTGGGGTTTCAACATCCTGTGATGGGCCTTGGCAGCTTCTCCTGGGACTCAGGCTGGTTCTGAGCCTGGGAACCCCCCCTGCCTTCCCCCAGTTCCACATTTCCTCATTCCCAGTATTTTTATTAACAAATGAAGTTAAATACATGGAAATGCTGTAAATATTAAAGTGCCATTCCCCACTTCCCAGTGAAGAACAAGCAATAATTCATTCACTAAACCCACATGAAGGTGATTTGTTTGCTGCAGGTGCTGACAGAAAGCAGTGCCAAAACCCTGGAAACACTCAGGGAAACATGCAATGATGGTGGAGTGGAGTTCAGCACACTCCAGCCCCTCACGCCGGGAATGGAGAGGCAGGAGACAGAGGGATCCAGGTGGAATTTCTTTATTTACACTGCAGGAGGCTCCCTCCCGGAGCTACTTGAGCGGGATGAAGCGGGAGGAGTGGGTGGCACCGATGCCAGGCCGGCCGTGCTTCACCGGCTTGTACGTGATGGAAAACTCGCCCAGGTAGTGGCCGATCATCTCGGGCTGCAAGGGGAGAGATCCGTGCTGGGGACAGAGCTGGGGACACGGGGACATCCCCCTCCTGTCCCCATGCCCATCCCAGGAGCCTGGCACAGCTGGTTATTCCAGCCCTGCTCCTCCCCTGGTGCCTTGATGGGCTTCCCCAGCTCTGCCCCTCCTGGGGAGGTGACACAGAAGCCACAGGGGCATTTGTGCCCTTCCAGGTGGGATTTAATGCCAGGTAGGAGCAAGAAAATGGCATTTAATCCCACTGGTGGTATCAGGTGACAGCACCCCATGGGTAATTCCACTCCTGGAAAGCTCAGGGATCTGTTTCATTCCCAAGCAGTGCTGGCAGGCTGGGCTGAGCACATGGATCACTCCACAGCCATTTCAGCGCTTCAGAGCCACACTGAGACCCCTGTGGGAGCTGGCCCTCCCTGGGATGACACCTCCAGGTGTCCCTGTGAGCCAACCCTGCTCTGAGGAGCTTGGACCCCCCCAGAAAGAGTTACAGTGAACACTCCGGACACCGAGCTCAGCGCCAGAGCCCCCAGCTCACCTTGATCTCCACCTGGTTGAAGGTCTTGCCGTTGTAGACGCCCACCATGCTGCCCACCATCTCGGGCAGGATGATCATGTCCCTCAGGTGGGTCTTCACCACCTCGGGCTTCTCCATGGGCGGCGCCTCCTTCTTGGCCTTGCGCAGGCGCTTGAGCAGCGAGTGCTGCTTGCGGCGCAGGCCGCGGTTCAGGCGCCGCCGCTGCCGCGCGCTGTACAGCTGCATCAGCTGCTCGCTGCAGGGACAGGGACAGGGATGGCTCAGGGACCCCAAACTCAGCCTGGGGACCCCTAACCCAGCCAGGGGAACAGCCCAGGGACACCCCAACCCAGCCTGGGGAGAGCCCAGGGATCCCTAACCCAGCCAGGGGATCCCTAACCCAGCCTGGGGAATGCGCTGTACAGCTGCATCAGCTGCTCGCTGCAGGAACAGCTCAGGGACCCCAAACTGCGCCAGGGGAACAGCCCAGAGACACCCCAACCCCGCCTGGGGAGAGCCCAGGGACACCCCAACCCAGCCTAGGGAGAGCCCAGGGACACCCAAACCCAGCCTGGGGAGAGCCCAGGGATCCCTAACCCAGCCTGGGGAATGCGCTGTACAGCTGCATCAGCTGCTCGCTGCAGGGGACAGGGATGGCTCAGGGACAGCTCAGGGACCCCGAACTGAGCCTGGGGTACAGCCCAAAGACACCCCAAACTGAGCCTGAGGAATAGCCCAGACACCCCTAACCCAGCCTGGGGAGAACCCATAGACCCCACAGCCACAGAGTTACTCAGACAGAACCTGGGGAACAGCCCAGGGACCCCAAACCCTGGAGAGAGCCCAGAGACCCCACAGCCACAGTGTTACCCAGACAGAGCCTGGGGAACAGGCCCAGGAGATGGCCAGAGACCCCGAACTGAGCCTGGGGTACGTTCTGGAGAGACCCCCAAGAGCCGAGGTGAGCCGGGGTACAGCCCCGCAGAGACCCCAAAGTCTGTGTCACCCAGACGGAGATGGGTACACAGCAGGGAGACCCCCTGGGACCCCACACCCTCAGCATCACCCGAACCGAGCCGGGACCCCACAGTGATGGTGTCACCCACTGAGGGACTTTAACGAGCCCCAAAAGCAGCAGCTGAGCACCGAAACCCCCGTTATTGTCGGTATTTGAACACAACCTGAGTATGGCGCAGACCCATGGGGCTCCCCCGACCCCCAAACCCCTACCATCCCCTTACTAGGACATGTCGAGCAGCTGGTCCAGGTCCACCCCGCGGTAGGTGAATTTGCGGAAGGTTCGCTTCTTCTTCTGCTCCACCTCCGCCTGCAGCGGGAAAGGGGGGTCAGGTCAGGGAGGGGGACCAGGGGATTCAAGGCCGCGGCCCCACCGAGCTCTGCGGGGCGCCCAGGCCGCTCCCTCCCCTCAGCCCCGCTCCCGCCCCGCAGCGCCCCGGCGAGGCCCATTCCCCATCCCCCAGGAAAGCCCCGAGCCCCAGGCGGCGCCGCCGCGGCGGGTGAAGCCCGGATGGCGGCGGATGGGGCCCGATAGTGCCGGCAGGGCCTCCCCCATACCCACCATCTTGGCCTGGGCCGCTCGGAAAGGCCGCGCTCGCGCCGGAAGCGGCAGATCTCGCGAGAGCAGCGCGGGCGGAATGGGCGGGGAAAGCGCAGCCGGGCAGCGCTTCCGCCCTCAGTGCCCTTAAAGGGGCCGCAGCCCCAGGACAGCTTGGGGACAGCTGAGAGGGACGGAGCCTCCTCTTCCCCCCAAACCTGCCCCTGCTGATCCAGGGAAATGTCGGGTTTCCTTCCCGCTGGCACAAGGTGGAACCCAGCAGTCACAGCCACCCCGGCTCTGAGCATCCCACGCTTTTTTGGGAAGCCGCCTTCATCTTTCACCTGTGGGGTTTCAGCTCCCCACGGGGGCCGGAGCTGCGGGTGTGGCCCAGCAGAACCGGCTCGTTCTGCACACGTTGGTCCGGTCTGGGCCCCGCAGGAGGTCCCAGATCTAACGGCCCACACGGGCCTGGAGGAGCTGGTTCTGCACAGACAGGAGACAATCCAAAGGGTTTTATCCCAGAAGAGGTGAAGATGTTGGGTGTCCTCTGTTCCAGGTGTACCCAGGGTGGGGCTGTGACATTTCCATGGATTCACACTCCTGAGGGGGATCCGGGTGGGCTCAGAAGTGACGCCTGCACAGGCATCCCTGGAGCAGCTCCTGTTCCAGCAGGAATTTCGAGCTCATGGATGTAAGAAGAGCAGAATCACGAGGATTTGAGCTTGAAGGATTCACAGCAAGCAGAACCAGAACCACATAAAACACAAAATTCCCCCTGAACAGACACAGTGACCTCCAGAGCACAGACACAGCCCAACCCACCCCCAGCTCCACCTCATTAACAGGGATTAATTACACCAGTGAGTCCTTCACCACATCAGGCTGGATCAAAGCTCTTCAAGGGTCTGGATCTGCTCCGGGCTGCAGGATCCCTCCCCAGTCAGACCCACGCAGCACTGGCTCCCTGGCAGTGCCACTCTGCACAGGACACAGCTGGTGACACCACAAAGCTGCCCCAGGACTCCTCCAGAAAACCCACACTCACAAAAGCAAAAAAAAAAAAAAAACCCAGAAAAATGGAGACAGGCTGGTGTTTCTAATCCAAAGGTTCTTGTCTTTATTCAAACCAGGGCTTGGCACTGCTCAGCGCCAAACGCACCAAAACCTTTTTGCCTGAGGGAAATCCACATCCGGCCGAGGCCTCGGGAGGGGGAGGCAGGTGGAGCCTCCGAGCAGCTCCTGCGCCCGCCCCGGCCCAGCTCCGCCCCCAGAACAAACAGCAAAATACACTCAGCAGGTTTCTGTCAACTCCCAGAGTTTCAAACCCTCCGCCCCAGCACTGCCGCGGGGAGGGAGGGAGGGAGGGGCTGCAGCTCTTCCCCCGCCTCCGACAGCGCTCACGGAAACCCTGTTTTAAATTAAAAAATAAGCCAGCATACATAGTAGAAAATTTCTCTTAAAAATTTCACAATCTGTAAATGTATATATTTTTTTTTCTTTTAAACATAAAAGTTTACAATATACGGTAAAACAAAGGCTCAGGAAAAATAATTTCAAAAAAAAGAAACCTGAAGTTTTGAATTAAAGCTGAAGACATTTTTAAAACCCTGTAATTTGAACCAGTGACATTTTCTTTATTTGTGCTGATGGGTTAGAGAAAGGAAAAATCTTTAAAAACTGCAGTCCAAACACCCACAGCTCTGCCTTCAGAAGCCATCTGCCCCCAACCCCTGCCCTCCCCCCGAAGAAAAAAAAAAAACAAACTGTTGTTAGGTTTTTCTTCCATCAAGTAATGTGATTGTCACAAGTTCAGAAGTCTGGGATCCCGGGCTCCAGCTGGGCCCAGAGGTCCCTGTGGGCAGCACTCACTCCCTGATTGGCAGCCCAGGCTAGCGCCGGTAGGGGTGGAATCCTTGCACGTTGTGGTTCTGTCCCCGCCCGAAGCCGCTGCCTCCTGCCGGGGGGCCGCTGGAGGGCTGCACCGAGGGGCCTCCGTAGGGAGGGGGCTGCTGGCTGGGATCAGAGAAACCTTGGCCAAACCCACTCAAGTCTTGTCCATACCCTGGGGAGAAGAGAAAGGCACAGGATGAGTTTCTAGGAATGGCCGTGGGTGTGAATCCCACAGCTGACAGTGCTCCCTTCTCAGGAACACAACCCAGAACAACACCTGGGAGGAGCAGCTCTGAGGTCCTGCAGGGATCTTCCCCCCTTTTCTGCAAAAATCACGAAGGAAGAGGTGTGCAGGAAGGTGGAACTGTGTTTGGGGTAATCCCAGCCAGGCTGGCAGTTCAACCATCCTGTGCGTAAACCATGACACATCTGCTCACAGTTTTGGGAGCAGTTTGGTTTTGGGTTGGGACCTGCACCACAGGCCACTCTGGAGTGAGCAGAGTTTAGGCATAGGGAGAAAAACAGGAGTTTCCTTTCCAAGAGAAAAGAAACCTTGTCCAAACCCACTCAAGTCTTGTCCATACCCTGGGGAGAAGGGAAAGGCACAGGATGAGTTTCTAGGAGCAGCCGTGGCTGGTGTGAACCCCACACCTGACAGTGCTCCCTCCCCAGGAGGAGCAGCAGCTCTGGGGTCCTGCAGGGATCTTCCCCCCTTTTCTACAAAAATCACAAAGGAATAGGTGTGCAGGAAGGTGGAACTGTGTTTGGAATAATCCCAGCCAGGCTGGCAGTTCAACCATCTGCTCACAGCTTTGGGTGCAGTTTGATTTTGGGTTGGGACCTGCACCAAAGGCCACTCTGGAGTGAGCAGAGTTTAGGGATGGAAAGGAAACCCCTGTTTTTTTTCCCTAGGAGAAAAGACTGGCTGCAATCCTTGCTACCAACACAAAATTCACTACTAGATGTAAATTAAGACGACTGAGAAATTGAGAAATTTAATTCAAATTCTCCTAATTAAATATGACTCTTAATCCTGGCATCAGTGCCAGCCCCTGCTCTGAAAGATGCTATTAAGGCTCCTAATTACCAAGAGCATTTCTGCAGTGCTGCCTCTCTCTGTGCAGGCTTAGAGCAGGTTTAACTCTCTTAATCCCAAACAAAGTCTCTTAGCACATCTCCAGCAGCTCAATTTCAAGCTCTGCTCTGTCCCTCAAGGACTTGCTGGCACTAATGAGCACTAAAACACAGCGAGCTCAGGCTCTGGGAGCTGCAAATGCTCCTCTTGGCACTTGTTCAGACACAGATAAGCAGGAGCCCAAAACTACAAGGGGATTGTTTGCCAAGGGGAGTGGAAAAACACAACCTCGAGTTGCTGTTTCTGCACAGTGGTGCAAATCACAGAGCTCAGGTTGTTTGTGATGGAGGAAACCCACAGCACACACCTGCAGAGCCACTCAGGACTCCCTGAGTGCCACACCTGGCTCTGCTTCCCTGTGTTGGTTTCAGTGTCTGGCTCCAAACCTGAGCCTGGATGGATCACCAGGATAAAACCTGGCCTGGCACAGCTCACTGAGGGGTTTTACCCAGCTGGGAGAGCTGCACTGCCCCAATAAACCCCAACACCTGAGAGAGCTGCACTGCCCCAACACAAACCCCAAACCTGGGAGAGCTGCACTGCCCTGACACAAACCCCAAACCCGAGAGAGCTGCACTGTCCCAATAAACCCCAAACCTGAGAGAGCTGCACTGCCCTGACACAAACCCCAAACCTGGGAGAGCTGCACTGGCCCAACAAAAACCCCAAACCTGAGAGAGCTGCACTGCCCCAATAAACCCCAAACCTGGGAGAGCTGCACTGCCCCAATAAACCCCAAACCTGGGAGAGCTGCACTGCCCTGACACAAACTCCAAACCTGAGAGAGCTGCACTGGCCCAACACAAACCCCAAACCTGAGAGAGCTGCACTGCCCCAATAAACCCCAAACACCTGAGAGAGAGCTGCACTGCCCCAATAAACCCCAAACCTGAGAGAGCTGCACTGCCCCAATAAACCCCAAACCTGAGAGAGCTGCACTGCCCCAACAAACCCCAAACCTGAGAGAGCTGCACTGCCCCTACACAAACCCCAAACCTGAGAGAGCTGCACTGCCCCAACACAAACCCCAAACACCTGAGAGAGCTGCACTGCCCCAACACAAACCCCAAACACCTGAGAGAGCTGCACTGCCCCAACAAACCCCAAACCTGAGCCCTGTCCCTGCCTCTCACCCTCTCCAACAGCCCCACAGGAACACCAGGGAACCTTCCAGGACCTGCCTGAGGCTCCTCCCTGACCTTGGGAGTGTAGATAAAGCTTTGGGGTGAGGCCTGAAGGGTGTGGAGCAGACAAACCCATCCTAGTCAGAACTGAAGGGACTGCACAGAGATAATGAATTTTTAATTATTTTAAATTAATGTAATTAATTTGATTTTGCAGGGTGTTAGTGCTGACACTCATCCTAGGTGCACACACTGAAGGGTTTAGGACAATGCCCAGGATAAACCTTACACTGCCTTGTGCTCATTAGGGGACTGTGTGGTTCTTTAAAGCCCACAAGCTTTATGCATTTATGTAAATATATGCAAATTAGGGACACTTCCAGGGATGGGGCAGCCACAGCTTCTCTAGAAAACCTATGCCAGGGTCTCAACAGCCTCACAGTGAGGAAGTTTTTCCTAATATCCAGTTTAAACCTATTCTTTTCCAGATCAAAGCCATTCCCCTTGTCCTGTCACCAGTTCCAGATGAAGAGTCCTTCTCCATCAGATCCTTCCTAAACTTCCAACACCTCCCAGACTCTGGCTGCTCCTCACTGATGTAACTGGCTGTGCAGGGATTTGTGCTTTATTTAGAAGAGTCCAACCCACTCCAAAAAGAATCTGCAAAGAGCCAAGTGCTGGCAGAACAAGAAAAACTTTGAATCACAAGGGCAAAACTATCCAGGAAATCAGCTGTGTAAGAAACAAATGAAAAAACATTTCAAACTCATCAACGTGAGAACATGCTGCTTCACAAACATCTCAAAGGCTCATCTTCCTTCAGAGGCTGCTTTACATTGCTGGAATTTTGAATATTATCTATTTAAATAAATGTTGTGAAGTTTTCATCTCATAGGAAAGTTTCTGCAGAAACTTGAGGCAGCACTACCACATGGAGAACATGTTTCAGCAGGGCACAACCTGAATCCACGAGCTGCTGCATGCAAAATTCCCTTCAGAAGTAAAAACTGACCAATTACAATCCCTTAAAAAAAACATTAGTACAGAGCTCTTTGGAGAGATCTTATTTGGAGAGCAGTGCTGAGAAACAGGGCTGAGAGGAGCAAGATGAGAATGAGAATTCCCTCTGAGCTCCCTCAGGGAGCAGCAGCCAAAATTTTACTCTGGAGCACAGGCATAATTTTAAAAAGAATTTGTTTTTTGTAGCATTGCCTGCCTGCTGTAAAACTTGTTAGCTCAGAGCCTTCTACCTCAAAGTTTCCTACAGAGCACAACAAAGCTTTGTACAGAACTGCATCTCCAGAGAGATGGGAAGGGATGAGAAAAGGGAGGAAAAGGCACAGGTTTGGATCCTTACACATGCACTGCCTGTCTCTCCATGCTGCTTTTACTCTTCAAATCTGTTCTCCAAGGTCTGGAGACACAAAAAAAAAAAAAGTTCACTACAAGCTCTGCAAAGCTTTTGGAGAGGAAGTTTGTGGAAACCAGGAAATGCACAAATCCCTGAAGCTTATTTTACAGCACAAAAGCAACACTTTAGAGCTAAGAAAATTCCCTCTGGCTAGAACATTGCATGATTTAAGGATGGCTTGAGCTGGTGGGAGCATTCCCATGCTGGAGAATGCCTGCAGCAAACTGTGTCCAACACTGTACCCAGGACTAAAGGGGAAGGGGATGAATTGCAGCAGTTACTCACCAAACTGACTGTAAGGGAATTCTGGCTGAGCAGTCGGGGGTTTGCTCATGTCCTGAGTTGCCTGAGATGGAGGTGGTGGTGGAGGAAAAGCGAGTGGTGCTGCCCCTGGAGTGGCAGGTGGAGGGGGGACTCCAGGGGGGGCAAACTGGTCAGGTGGAGGAGGTGGAGCACCATAACTAAAACCTGGAAGGACACAACAGGTGAACATCAACATCCTGCTTGGCTTTAGGGATGATGCAATTGAAAATCAACATTTCTGAGGCTATTACACCCCACGTGTTTGTGACCAGTGGCTGCACAGATTCACAGATTCTTGGTCAAAGATGGCCTAAAGATCTCAGCACCTTGCACAGGTGGGAGAAGTGTCCCCCCAAAGACAGAGCACAGAGAAAGGGCTAAAGCAGAACTGGGGACCAAATTGTGCTTACAGACATGAGAAGGGAGGAGGAAGTCAAATTAACCAAGATTTTAGGAGTAAAAAGTGATAACTGGACACTATTTTCCATCTTCTTTAAAGCAGGTTTGTAACAGACTTTTGCAATGGTGGCCTGAGAGGTAGGTGCTAAAATCCTATTTGTATTTCCAGTCCCAGTTGTGACCTTAATTCCTTAAGCTCCTCCAAAAAACCCTGCCAGTGTTTGGCCCAGGTCACCAACAATGAGCTGTAAGTTTTCTCTCTGATGTCCTAACAAAGGTGCACAATGTATCTAAATTTATTTAGCAACACAGATTTAAACTAGAGAACAGAAATGATTATTTCATGCAAGAATAAAATAATTAAAGAAAAAAAAATAATGCTACTGCTCTGAATATATAATTTGGAGAAAATAATTAATAGGTGAGACCAGGTCCAGCAAACAATGAGGAAAAGCTGGATGAGCTCCAGCTCCTGGGGGTCACTTACTAAATGGTGGAGGGGTGCCATAGCCCTGTGGAAATCCTTGTGGAGGTGGGAATCCCCCAGGAGGTGTGGAGACAATGTATGAGGTAAATGGAGGTGGTGGGGGAGGAGCTCCTCTGCCTGGAGGAGGGGGTCCATATCCACCTGGAAAAGGAAGAAAAACCAAAAACTGAACCACATGAATACCAAGGAGCTGCTGCTGGAGTCAGCTTCCTCTAGATGGGGTAAGGCTGTTGGGTGGATTTCAAACAGGTTCAGCCTTCTATGAATCCTCACTTTGGGAAATATTTGTCCTCTAAGTATCCCCACTGTAAATAATTGCAGTTTAGCATGTAATCCCTTGGTAACAAATGAATGTGGCTGGAACAGCAGGATGTGTGTCAGCTCCCATTACTGAGCTGCTAAGAAGCCACTGTCTTCCCCTCTGTTCTTCCAGGACAAATTCAATCAAGCTTTTAAATGTAGGTTAAATCCTACAGAAATCCAGAAATCACTGTGAATGCTCAAAGAAGCTGCACCCGTGCTTGGGAGGATTTTTTTCCTTTCAGAATTGGTCCCATATAATATACTTACCAATTGCCTGTCCAGCTGGCACCCACATCCCTAAAACAAAACAAAAAAAGAGCTTTAGACATCAGTGAAGCTGCATGCTCTGGAGCAGGGATGATGCAAGAAGAAGGATTTGGCTCTGGGATAGACTGGGTATCCTCCCCATGCCCCTTATAGAGTTATTTTTATGGCCTAAGCAACATTGTGGGACTATTTCTGAATGTGTAATTCTGGAAAGACTCTGAATCATTCAGCAAATGACACTCAGAAAAGACAGCAGTTCCCAATCCCAAATCAGATGGAGCATTTGAGAGCTGCCACATACAAAGTGCAAGAAACTACAGCACTACAGAGAACAAAACCCTAGAGAAGCCCAGCAGACTACACATCCAAGGGATTCTTAATTTACTACCAGGTTTATCTGAGTTATTTTTGCAGTTTTTGAAGCATAAAAAAGCCCTTCCCATCCCTTGTGCAGTGCTGAGATTGAAGGATAAATGTGCTCGTGTCTGACATTAATCTTTCCAGGAGATCAGATATCATTTTCCCTACTAATCACTGCATGGAAAATAATGGGAGTTTCTCAGTTTGCAGATTAGCACATCTGTGCACAATGTCAACCCTCAGCTGCAGCTTTCAAGTTAATCAGCACCGTGGGGAAATGAGCAATCCCTGTGCTGCATTTCCATCCATGGAGTGGGGATGGAGCAGCCACGCTCCCTGCACCCCCCAGGTGAACATTTCTCATCTCTCAGAGCAAGCAAGTCACAGCAACTCAATTATCCCTCCAGAAGTTATCAAAATTGTCTTTGGATGAACTCAGCATGTTTATCCTACCTCTGGAATCTCAGGGGGGTTGCAGCTATCAAACCCAGGCTGCTCCTGAGCCCTGCAGGGCTCCTGGTGTGCACTGAGTGCTCCCTGCACCAGACCTGCCTGGTGCTTCCCCAAGCTACATTAAGCAATAAAACTCAAAGGCAAGGCCATCCATTTCCCCCTCATCCCTTCCAGATTTTCCTGATAACTTCCTTTGAAACTGCCTCATCCTTGAAAAGGCATTTATCAGCCAAATTTATCATTGGGGTGTTGTGCAGAACTCACTCCACAGCTGGAGTCACAGCTGGAGCCTTCCCAACAGCTTCTCTGAGCTCCCCCAGCCCATGGGGACTCCATGTGGGGAGAGGCAGCTCCAAAGGGAACAGGTGGGACACACCTGGGACATGTGCCAGGCCTGGCACTGTCTTCTGCCAGTGAAAAAATGGATTTTTGGGAAAAGCAGTGAAAAAACTTTATAAAGGACTAGGGGGTGGAAATCTATGCGGGGTGGAAATCTATGGGGGGGTGCTAGCAGGGAAATAAGGCTGGGAACAACATCTAGACCAGAAACCCAAAGTGGAGTGAGCTGGAAAGGCTGGACAGGGAGAGGGTGGCACCCTGGGCAGGGTGGGCAGTGCCTTAGGGTGGTATGAGGGAAATAAAGCTGGGAGCAACATCTAGACCAGAAACCCAAACTGGAGTGAGCTGGAAAGGCTGGACAGGGAGAGGGTGGCACCCTGGGCAGCACCTTGGGGTGCTATAAGGGAAATAAAGCTGGGAACAACACCTAGACCAGCAAACTGAAGTGCAGCATGCTGGAAAGGTGGGACAGGGAGAGGGTGGCACCCTGGGCAGGCTGGTCAGCACCTTGAGGTGTTATAAGGGAAATAAAGCTGGGAACAACATCTAGACCAGAAAACCCAAACTGGAGTGAGCTGGAAAGGATGGACAGGGACAGGTTGGCACCCTGTCAGGGTGGGCAGGACCTTGGGGTGCTATGAGGGAAATAAAGCTGGGAATAACACCTAGACCAGAAACCCAAAGCAGAATGAACTGCAAAGGCCAGACAAGGAGAGGGTTGCACCCTGGGGTGCTATGAGGGAAATAAAGCTGGGAATAACACCTAGACCAGAAACCCAAAGCAGAATGAACTGAAAAGGCCAGACAAGGAGAGGGTTGCACCCTGGGCAGTACCTTGGGGGCCGTAGCCCTGCTGCCAGGTCGGAGGGGGCTGCCCTGCCCAGCCGTTGGCAGCGCTTGGCATGATCCTGCTCCCCCACTGGCTGGCCCCTGGTGGCCCTGGAGTTTGGCTCTTGCTGTCCCGAGGCTCAGCACGTTTCACCTCCACCTGAACAAACAGAGGCAGCGCTCAGCGGGGCTGGGGCGGCCCCGCGCCCCCCGGCCCCGCACACACACCCGCAGGTACACTTAAGACTACACTTAGCATCTTATGACTTATGTCTAAGTACTTAATTATTAAAAACTTAAGGCCAAGTAATTTACAATGTTTCTCAGGTACAGTGTAGGTGATGGTAAGGAATTACAAGTCCTACTGTTGAGGGATTCCAAGAAAAGCATCCTACAAATCGCTTCGGTCTCGTTGGCTTGAATCTTAAAACAGCAGTACCCTCTTACAGCAGCTCTGCACTTAAAACAGCAGAATCTTGGACATTAATGACAGGCTGATTTCATGTTCAAGGCAGGAGATAAGAAGATGATGTTTTCAGTTAAAAAACCAGAATTTGGAGTGAAGAGGCTGCTCTGAAAAAGGGTACTAATGCTTTAACCAAACATGTTTGGGGTCCATTTGGAAGTGACAGTTTAACCCACCCCAACTAACTGCAATTTCAGCTCTGCTCATACCTGAGAAACACACATTTTTTGAGATTTTTTTTTTGTATTGTTGTATTTTTTTTTTAAACTTAAGATTTTATTTAAATGTCTAATGGAAGATAAAGACTTACCTTCCCCAGGCTAACGCTTAAAGAATCTCAGTTAACTCAAACAATGTCAGAGGGAATGGATGTGATAAGAGAATCTTACATTACATCTAACAAAAAAGTAAACAAACATGCAAGTAATAAAAATGGACAGTTGAGTCAATAAGAAGCAATCTTCATACTGTGTTAAGTCAGTGACAAAACCCCTCCTGTTTTAAAAAATCAGTAACCACAGTGCTTAACTTATTTCATTCCAAGATAAAATGTCCTAGTGTTCCCAGCCATGGAATAAGTGCATTTGACCTACTTAAAATAAGCTGCACATTCAACATAAACCTCTCAAAAAAAAAATCCAGTTCTGATTTAATGAAACCCTCTCAGCACTCACTGAATTTGAGGCTTTTTTTTTTATTCCATGATTAATTTTAATGGGTGCCAGAGTACAAAGAAAATAAATCTCAATCATCAATGGGCTTGAGTAGTATGGAAAATAAAGTATTCAGAATTCTTCCTGCCATGTCTTAAAAGCCATTCATGTTGGAGAACAAACAGGAAACAGGCACAAGGCAAGGACAAAGCCCCCCACACCCCCCCTGCCAATGCCCCAAGGACATGAGACATGACAGTAACCAAATCTCTGTCAGCTCAAGGCCCTTCCAGAGAGGAACCAAGGGAATTTTTCAAAGGACTCAAATTAATGAGTCTTAACACATTTGCCTTGAGGGAATTCGGTTATTGCTTACAAAAGCAGAGGCCTTCTTGCAATTTTAATTTTTTCCCCCTCCTTTCAACAACATATGGATTCATTTCAGCAATACCTTTTTAATTACCAAAAAAGACAGAGATACCATTTTTAAAGCAGGCATGATTAGGCAGTGAAGGAGAGAGCAGGGGATCTGGAGCTCATTAATCCTTGTGGAAGAATCCCATTAATTTTTCAGTGCACACTTGGAAGCAGGGAACTGCCAAAGTGAGCACTGAAAATTCCCTGTGCAATAAGGAGGTTCAAATTCCACACCTGCCTAGAGCCCAGCTTACCCCAAGAACTGAGGCAACTCTATTAATCTGAGCTAAAAATCCCTGAATCCTGATTTTTTTTTGTCACTGAAAGGGGGGGAAAGGGCAAAAATCAATTATTTCAGTTTGGAATTGGGTTTGTTTGGGGAACACAGAGAACTCCAAGTCCCAGTGTTGTGTCAACAGCAAAGCAATGAGGGGACATCCAGGCTCACACTGGGCTCTCCATCCTCTCCCAGCACCTTGTGGGGGTTTATCTTTTGTTCCCATTTGGATCTGCTGCTTTGTGGGATCAGCTCCCACTTTAGGGTTTTGCTGAAGGCAATTCCAAGGGCAGATCAGGGAATATTGGGGGGATCCAGGTGATCCTTACACACCCCTGTGTGATTTACTACACCTGGGAGTGTCACACCAGGAACCAAGAACTGATGTTCTGGATCCCACAAGTCCATTCCTTTGTTCCCATTATCAGGAAACCAGCCAGCTCTGCACCCCAAATCAGGTTCACAGGAATTAAAGGCATTATTGCACTGCAAAATGAACCAGAACTCCACTGACATGCAGAGTGTGGCCCTTGCTAGCTAAGGAAAGGCTTATGAAATATCAGCACATAATTAAAACCTCACACAATGCACATAATTTAAGGAATGTGAGAATCTTCTGTGTCTCCCTGAACCCCT
The DNA here is from genome assembly GCF_028018845.1 of Melospiza georgiana. Classification (NCBI taxonomy): domain Eukaryota; kingdom Metazoa; phylum Chordata; class Aves; order Passeriformes; family Passerellidae; genus Melospiza; species Melospiza georgiana. Next base: position 5,429,026 of record NC_080455.1, on the reverse strand, counting down.
TCACTTCAAGTTTAGCAGCTTTAACATTTTGTTTAAAATCTGGATAAACCTTAAAGCTGTGCAAGGATTTAAATTTACCAGAATTTCCTGTGGTTCATTTTTCTTTAAATTACTCCTTTAAAACTTGAGTGTCCTGCAACAATTAATTTTGCTTTTAGGTTTGGGTTTCTTTTTTTTTTTTTTTTTTCTTCCACAGGTAAAAGTTATGTTCCTTGCTGAGTAACATCAAAGGAGCCTAAAAAATTCCTGCCTATCCAAGCCCCATTTGCTGACAACACAGTATGAAGATGAAACAACCAGAGGTCACTTAACTGCATTGTGGTTAAATACTATATAGAGTACGTGGGTTGGTATCAAAGTTTCACAGTAAGTGACCCAATTTTTTAAAAAACCAATCCTTCAGGATGTTTTTTTTTCTCCCTTTTTCTTTTCAAGTTTAAGATTATATAAAGCAGATCGTCTGACACCACTTCAAGATTTGAGCATCAAGTACACATCTGAAGGAGTGGTATCTTAAACCAAGCCTTGAAGAACTCAGATTTCACTGGGATTCTGCTTTTCCAACAGCTGGAAATCACTGATTTGTCTCCTTGCACCACAGCAGTGCTCAAAGCAGAGGCACTGAGCACCAGTTCACCCCAGAGATGATGATCCCAGTTCATCTGCTCAGCCAGAGCAGCCCCCAGGTCTGTACACACAAGGCCTCACCCCAAGCAGAGCCCACAGCCTGAATCCTCAGGATTCCATCCCTCCCTCCCCCAGGCTGCCCCATCCTCACTTCCCTCCTCCACAAACTCAGACTTTCCCCACCTCCATGGATAAAGCCTTGAATTTGGACTGCTGTGCTCTCCCATCAACAATTCAGCTGGATTCCCCAGTGAAATCGCTCATTGTCCAAGACTTGGTTCTTTCTTAAGGTAAAATAAAACTACAACTACACACTTTTTTGCCCATGATGTCGTGAAAATGCATGTTGACAGCCTGGTCCACTGATTGTTCGTCCTCGAAAGTAATAAATCCAAAACCTAGCCAACGACGAAGAGTGAATCAAGGTAGCAGGGTGTTGTGACACAAAACAGGATGATGAACAGTATTAGGGGCAGACCAAGGGTTCAAGCAGGGGTTTCAGATAACGACACTTGTGTTCAATTGGCAAAAACTCTGAGGAAATTGCAATGGATACTTCCTGTGAAGAGGCTTTAGTGCCTCGTCTCGATTGCGCGCATGCAGCTTCGAACTGAGCTCGTTAACCGGCTTTTAATTTGATTTTATTCCTCATCCACCTACCAGGAAATGGAAAAAAACTGCTAAAATCAAAATATTTGTGGGACAGCAGATTGAAGTCAAGCAACTTTGCTGCTCCTCCCTTTGATTCAGCCTAATTTCCCAAGGAAAACCTATCATATATCCCTGTTCCCCAAAGCTGCAAAGCAACTTCCTCCCAATCCCTTAGCCCAGCTTCCAGTTAGGGAAATATTTTCCATAGAAAAGAAAGTTAGTTTGGAAATGTAGCTGTTAAAGCATGAGAAATTTTACCACTCCATGGATGAATGAGAAGCTTCAGAAACTAACAACCTACATCAGAGGTTCTCAAGTTTTCCACACCTTGGAGAAAAAGCACAGAACAGGTGTTACTCCTTCCCAACAAGGCAGCTCCCCTGTGAGGTGTTGCTCACACAGAACGTGGCGTTGCTGCCACGTCCTGAATCGTTGCTTTCCATTTGAAAAATCCACACAACTTCCCAATGGGTGGCTCATTCCCTGGATTCAGCTGGATCCAGCAGCTTTTGATGCTTGGAGAGAAAACTCTGGGAAAGGAGGCAAAGCTCCCCTTTTGGAGGTCACTCTGAGAACCACTGCAGTAGGTTGTAGCTGCTGACACAGCCGAGAGAGTGGCAAAATCGTGGTTAATCCCCCAGGACAAGGCGGCTGCTTCATGCCATCACCCACTGGCTGCTGGTGGGGACAACCCAGGGCAGGGAGGGACACATGCAGTACAGGAATTGTGCCATTCTTTGGATTAGCTACAGAGAGGGGAGGAAAGGGGGGAGAGCAATAAAAATTCGAAAAAGAAACCCGAGGTGCGGCGTGGGAAGCGTTTATGGAACATGGATGCGGTTCTGCTTTTCTGAAACCCAAGATTTCCCCCTTGGTTTGCGTTTTGCTTTGCAGCTAGTGCTGACAGCAGCCAAATCTTGCTCTAAAGCGTTACAGAATACAGATCTAGCACAGGAATGTCTCTCCACGCTTATCCAACTGTGTTGGGTAAGCCCAAAGAGGCCTAGTGTAGAGAAAGTTTATATATATATATATATATAAAAATACACAAAGATACAGGCCAAAATAGATTCCAGCAGGTCAAATTCTGCTGTCAGCAACAAGAGCAAAAGACATCACTAAAATAAACTGAAAATAAAAAGGAAAAAACTTGGCATTTCCCACACACAAGAGACTGGCAGTATAAACGAAGTTTTGTGGAGCTGTGATGAAAGCAGCCTCGAAGCTGAGAGCAGCATTTCATCACAATATATTTGTCTGAGTTAACCAGAAATCCGAGTGTTGGAGCCAAAGGAAAAGTGTTTGTATTTAAATCATGTTTAGTATTCCAGCCTTTGTCTAAAAAGAGATGGGGAGGAAAAACAATGGATTCCATCTGGATGTGAAGGTTGTTGTTAAATTTGATTTCAAGGCTAAAGGAGGGGAATAGATTGTGGGATGGGGTTGGAGGGGTGGAACAGGGAGGGCAAGAGGTCATTGAGAAAAGCAATAAATAAATTTTAAAAAGGGGATTTGAAAGGGTCAGACAGCACAAGATAAAGAAGAGCACAGAAATCAGAGTAGCACAGCAAAACTCCAAGGTGAAGCTTTAAGCAGAAGTGATGAAATCCACCACCTGCAGCTTTAGCTTTTGAAGGTCAGGACTCTGCTAAAGGCTGGAGAAATGAACTGCACCCAGCAGGAATCCAAGAGGAGCAGAGCAGAGCGACAGAGCTGGTCTGCAGCCAAGAGAGGAGGAGAACAGACAGAGCAAGAACCTGGAAACCCCTTCCCAGCTGTTGGAACCAGGAGAAGCTGAGAGTGCACCAAAGCCCCTTGGTTCCTTCAGAGATGTGCCATGGCTGCTGTGCTTGGGGTGTGGGAAGAGTTTGGATGAGGCAGAGCTGGCAGGAGCAGGCAGGACTGGGAGGAAGCAAAGATCCTGTGGATACCTGACCCCAGCCAGCTCCTCAAGGACATCACCTGAGAATTTGGTGCCTCCTGAGGAGCTGGAGGTAAATGGATGCTACAGGAATTAGAACAGGGATCATGTTCCCTTCTCCTACCTGTAAACCAATGTGCACTCCCACAGGAAGGGTGGTAAAGTGAATGGGAAAAGGCAAAATTCAGAAGGGTCTAAGGAGAGATGGCACTGAATTGGCCTCTGGAATTTTATCTACAGTCATTTAAAGGATAAGGGGACAGAACAGCAAGAGAACACAGAGAAATCAAGAGAAAATGTGTTCTAGGATGCACAACCAGGAGTACCCAATACAAACTCGAGGAATGTTTCCTAGCACCCCCAGGGACTGCCAGGGCCATTTTGGGAGATGTGTTAGTCAGCACACTAAAAAAAGCCTGGAACAGCACAGAAACAAAAGGCAGAGAGAGAGAGAGAGAGAGGATTCAAGAGGTGCTTAAGAAGTCTGATGAATTAGGGGAGGAAGTTTTCTGTGGTGGAGACAAGACCTTTCCCCCACCTGGCACTTGTGCTTTGCACCCCAAGCCCTCCTTTGCCTGTGTTGTTTTTAGTAGAGCTTGAAGCAGAGAAGCCATTAATTGAGACAGGATTAATCCAGACCAGGCATGATGTTTAAGTACCTTTTGCACAGAGGCTGCAAGGCTGGGATTAAATATTGCAAAGATAGAGATGATACAATAATTACTGAAATATTTTAAAACTTCAGCCCCAAATTCCATTTGAATGCCAGTGCCTTTGTCTCCTCTATCCAAAACCAGCTGCTCTAAAGCATTGAAACAGATGAATTTATGTGCTGCTTAAATCAAAGGGATCTGCTGGAAGAAGATTAGGATAGCTAAAGCAAGAAAACAAAAAAAACAAATATATTGAAACTTCGTTTACACTCCAATAAAAGACAAAGCCCGTCCCTCCTCTGACTGCGGAACTGGCCTGTACCTCTGTGATAAATTATCACCTAGAGAGAAGAAATCTAAAGAGATATCGTTAATCACAGTCAAACAATTCACAAAGAGAAAAGAAACAAAAAAAAGAACTTACTTAACATTACCATACTTTACTATGAAACACTTAAATATGTCACTAAGGATGTATGTCTAAATTAAAAATAAAACTAAGACTTAACAGCTTAATAAATATGAAGTGAAGGATATATTTCTTAATAATGAGGCAGAAGAGAAATGAAAAGTTCAGATGGCAAACTATTCTCTAGCATGTTCAACATGCTACAGGGTGGGAGCACAGCTAAGCTTCATGTGCCAAAATATTGCCTCTTCCTTGGCAAACAAATGGTGGATGCAAAGGGTGACATGGAATTGCTTCATATTTTGACCAAAGGTTCCCAGTTTGATTCAATATCTAATGAATCTTTCAGGTTTTTGGGGTTTTTTATTCTCCTCCCCTCTTAAAAAGCAATCTGGTATACAGGGATTGTATATCCCAATTAAAAATATACATATATATATATATATTTCAGAATTATTTTGTGCTGTTTCAGAAGAGTTTTTTCTTGAATTTGAGGTGAAGCCATTTAACCAAAACAAAAAGCAGGTGATGGATGGATTCTGTCCTGTCTCGTGCTCTGACTGGAGCACCCCACATGCACTTACAGACCCAACGTACCTTTCATGTGGAACGGGAGGAAAATCTGATTTTTTTCCCCCCTCTCAAAAGTACCTTAAGCCACAGGAGTGGCTTGAGAATCAAATTTCATTCAACTATAAAAAAAAAACAACCCATCAATGAGCATGAAACATCTGAGTTGAAATGCACAGACCCAAGTGAAGCTGGAGATGAAGAAAGAGTCTAGACTTGAAGTGATGTTTGCCCAGTGAATTATTCTTTTTCCTGAGGCAACATAGGAGGGAAAAAAAAAAAATCTACCTTTTCTGATGGTGTGAAATAGTTTGCCATCTGACTATAGGAGAGTAGGAAGAAATTTCAAGGACAAACTAGATCAGCCTTTACCTCGGGGCCTCTGTTTCTCTGCGTCATAGATCATTACAACTTCAGTGACCTGGAAGAGAGAAGGGAAATTCTACTCCCTGTGCTCCAAGGGGAGGATGGAACAGTCACCACCAGCTGGTTCCTGCTCTCTACCCACAAAGCACAAGCCAAGTGCAGCCATCATCCCAGCAACAGCACAAAAATAGGGAATGTTGCTCTTCCTGGGAGTTCAGAAAGCCTGAGCTCATCTATTGTCTCATCACACTTGACATTTTAATTTAACATTGAGCTTTTGCACTGTTTGTACCCAATTCTATGCCTATTGCACACCCCAAAGGTTTGTTTTCCAACAACTCATCAGTGTAGCTTTTTAAAACATGATTTTCCCCATTTTTAACCATTTTCACTTTTGCCATGAAAAGCAGCTTGAGCTGCAGGCACCTCCAGGAACATGCAGGGCTCCTCTGATTGAATTACTGGAGCACCAGTTAAACCAATGCTTTAAACAGCTTTACAAAACCCCTCCAAGTTCTGGATGAGCAGTATCAGTGTGATTTTAACCTAAAAAAAGAAAAAAAATGGAAATTGCAAGCTGTTCAAAGGCTTCGGGATTATTCTTCTCAGAATGAGCACCACAGTGAGCTACAATTTAAACAAAACCTGAGGTGGAATGTTTATGTCAACATTAAAACAGCTGAAGGGAACTGCTCTGAAATCTCTCAGATGCAGAGAAGTGGTCACAAAATGGGTGTGATTTTGTAAAATTGCATCTTCAAGACAATCTCAGGATATTTTAACTCATGAGTAAAAATGAGTTTAAAGTCTGACACAATTTTATCTTTACTTACAGCTAGAAAACATTTGGGTTTGAGTTGCTGCACTCACTTGAGCACATCCTATTGAGGGATCCAGGTGGGGATAATGCCCCCCATCAGTGCCACATTTGTCCCTCCCCTGCTCCATTTGGGTCCTCTTCACCCTGGCCTTAATGACCCAGCCATTACTAGGGCTGAAAAATCAGTGCCTGCCTTGGGCTCTTCACTCTCGTGGCCACAAAACCTTTGTGAGACTCCACTGCTCCAAAGGGACTCGTTACAACTCCAGCAAGATTTTCTGATTTCTATACTATGAGTAAAGTGCTGCTACTTACTTTGAAGGGCACTTACAGTTGTGGCTGTTGCCTTCTACACCTGCAGGACATACCCTGTATCTCCCCAGCATCCAGGGCACAGCTGGAAAGCCAAGTCTGTGAGGAAGAGCCTTTTGAAACTACATCCCACAGCTGTGGAACGTGCTCCCTGTTTTTATTATTAGTCTACTGCAGCCTTTCAAGCTAAAGAAACAGTTGTTAGCTATTGTTTTTTTGTGGTTTTAAATGAATTGTATTAATGGAATTTTAAGTACTGATTTAAGTTGATAAACTTAAGAATTTGTTTCTCAATAAATGCTTTGCTGCCACTAAGAAATGTCAGAAAAAGGTTATTGAAAAAAGCATCAAAAACTACACTAAATGCTAATTAAGTTCATTTTTACCAGCACAGTCCTGAATTTAACTCACACAATCTTTAACTTCCTCAAACTTTTTCACAGCTGAATTATTTAATTCAGTTGTTTAGCATATGCCCCCACTTCTTTGAGGGCAGTGAGAGCTGGGATAAATGGGAATTAAAACTAAATTAAAACTAAATTAAAAAAATAGAGAAGATACAGTCATTTCAGTCCAAGGTTACAAACTGAATTAAAGAAGGTGCATGAGGAGCAGTTTGTCTCAGAATGGAGGTTCTAGGGACATCAGAACTGAGATTCCAGATGGTCTGAAAGCAGCTGCTGCTCCCCAAACAATGGCAGGAGACCCAAATTTAACCTGTCTGTACACACAGTCAAATACCAGGATCTTAAAATCCAGCCCATTGAGAGACTCACTGTTCCCAAAAAATAATCAGCAGACATTTTTAATTGCCCAGCTGAAAGTTATCAAGAGTAAGGGGGGTAAGGGTGGAAATAATAATAATAAAAGGAATCATTTTTAAGGCACCTCAGGAATTTTTGGAAGAAGGGACAGAATAATGCATCAGGTAGACTTAAACATGAGGAGACAGAAGCAGCAAAGTGAATTCCACATGAGCAGCAGGTTCTGCCAAGGGACATTTCCAGATGATGAATGTTCACTACAGTTCCTCACAAAACGCTTCAACAATTTGTCCAAATTCCCCCCAAATTTGACAGCTTGAGGAAAAGTGAGAGGAGGCAGCAGGGAGGGGAGGCACCTTCCCCCAGGACTCACCACTCCGAACTTCTTGAAGTATTCCCTGAGCTCTGTCTCGCCACAGTTATGAGGAATCCCACCAACAAAAATTTTATTGGATTTGTTGTTATCACTCCTGGATCCTTTCTGCTAAATCAAGGAGGAGAAAATTCAGTCAGAAGAACAATAAGGGTGGTGCTTTTATCATTTTACACTGAACCATGAACAATGGGCTCTGGCAGGCTGAGGGGAGAGCTCCAGCCCTGAAGTCTCCCAGGCATGAAAGGGAAGCACATTCTGAGCTCAGGGGTTCAGTGTCCCCTTTCTTCAGAGGACCAGGAATGCAGAGCCTGAGTTCTGAGGCCTTTGGCTCATTCTAAACTGAAATCTGGTGAAGCTGCAGGGTGTGGAGTGGGCTGCAACAGCATCAGCCCTGCCAGTGCTCTCAAATGTGAACAACTCCACTAAAAGCATCACTAAGAGCTTAGGAAACACCACACCCAGAGTGACACTGCTCTGCACAGAGCCTGCCCATGGAAATCTAAATTAAAGAAACTTTTTAGAAATGAGATTTACACTTGAGTTCTGCCTTTAAAACCTGGATATAACCCCAAGGAACTCCAGAGGACACACAGGGATCTCTCCTTACCCATCCTTCCTTCGGCCGTGTCCGCTCCGGCTGCATCCCCCGGGGTGTGCATGGCTTTGGGTCAATCTGGAAGAAGTTCCACTCTGGTCAGACTTCAGCACAATTTTGTTTTAAAGTTACATTTGTGGCAGCTGAACCCAGCCCTGCTGACATGCAGCTCCTCAGAGCTCAAACAACACAAGCCATGGAGGTAAGAGCTGCCTTAAAATAAACCATTTAAACCAATAACCAGGTTAACTCTGACACTCTGCAAATAAGGAGCCAGAATTTAAGGCAAATCTTTGAATCTGGTGCAAGAAATAAAAATAAAATAAAATAAAATAAAATAAAATAAAATAAAATAAAATAAAATAAAATAAAATAAAATAAAATAAAATAAAATAAAATAAAATAAAATAAAATAAAATAAAATAAAATAAAATAAAATCAACTCAACTTACATTTCGGCCATCTAACGTATGAGGTCTGCTGGCCAGCACTGTTCCCACACAGTTGGGATCTTTAAATTTGACAAATCCAAATCCTCGAGATTGATTTGTTGTTTTGTCTTTCATTATTACACAGTCTACAACTTCTCCATACTGGGAGAAGTAGCTACGAAGAGTTTCTGTCAAAGAAAAAAAAAAGCAAGTATTAAACAGAGCCAGATATTAACAACACCAGACTGTGTTTGCAATGATGAGACAACAGATCAGCAAACATGGAACACAGCTTCAAACTCATCTTTTCAAAATGATCACATCTTACTTCCTGTAAACAAATGGCAGACAACAGTTTATTTCCACTCATCCAAATGGAAAACAGCAGGGAAGGGATTATAAAAAGGGTTGTCTGTTGGGCTGACAAAAACTTCAGCATCAAATAATATAAACCTAGAAGTATTAATTATGAAAAATATATATATCACAGAATCACAGAATTTCTAGGTTGGAAGAGACCTTTAAGATCATCGAGTCCAACCCATGTTCTAACACCTCAACTAGATCATGGCACCAAGTGCCACATCCAGTCTTTTTTTAAACACATCAAGGGATGGTGACTCCACCACCTCCCTGGGTAGATGATTCCAGTATTTGACCACTCTTTCTGTGAAAAACTTCCTCCTTAATTCTAGCCTGTATCTCCCTTGGCTCAGCTTGAGACTGTGTCCTCTTTGTCTGTTGTTGCCTGGAGAAAGAGCCCGACCCCCAGCTCACCACAGGCACCCTTCAGGAAGTTGAAGAGAGTGATAAGGTCACCCCTGAGTCTCCTTTTCTCCAGGCTGAACAAGCCCAGCTCCCTCAGTCGTTTTTCATATATATCATATAGCTGAGTTGTCTCTAGAGAAAGTTTTATGAATTAGCAGAGGAGGCTCTCAGTGCAATCTCCCCCCACAGCAGTGCCTGTGAAGAGCTCCTGGCTGGGTTTTCACCAGCACAGGTTGCTCACCTTGTGTCGTGCTCCAGTCCAGGCCACCCACGAACAGCTTTCTGCAAACAAAGCACAGGACAGCTTTAGGGGCTACAGCACATGCTCCATCTGATTTAAGGCCCAGCTCAGCTCTTCTGGCCAGGTTTGGGGGTACCAGGACTCCAACATGCCCTACAAAGCTGGCACCATACTCAAATCAAACCCTTCCTCCTGCTCTCTGCTCCTCCCTCCCTCACCACAGAACACTCACTTGGCTGCCAGCACCTTGAAAGCAAAGCAGAACTGCCAGGCTGAGGCCTGAGCCAGAAGTCAAACCTGTGCAGCAGGTATTAATAACAGAGCAGCACTAATCCAGCAGTTGTGAAACCATTGCACAGCTCAGTTTCCAGATAGTGATTAGCAGGTGAGAAAGTCATGGCTAAACCCCAAACTAAACTGCTCAACGCTGATTCAACTCTTCCTCTGCAAAGAGCACCCAAATCTGCAGGGTTTCCTGTCCCAGCATGCCCAAGGACCTGGGTAGGTGCTACAGGAGCTCCGTGCCAGGCTGGAGCTCTGCAGCTCTTTATCAGCTCCTGGGTGTGCCAAAACTTCCAGCAGTCATTTACTCACTAATTAAAGGTTGGTTAGAGCTGCCTCAACACTTGCCCCTTGTCAGTACCAAGAATCAACCCCAAAAACACCCTGAGAGCTGAGTGCAGCTTCCTCCTGAGGAGCAGCATCCACCTCTGCTCTCGGGGAGCAGGGGCAGGACCCAGGGAACGTTGGGGCTGTGTCAGGGGAGGTTCATGCTGGGTATCAGGAAAGGTTCCTCCCCAGACTGTGCTGGGCACTGCCCAGGCTCCCCAGGGAGTGGGCACACCCCCAAAGCTGTCAGAGCTCCAGGAGCATTTGGACACTGCTGTCAGGGATAGGATGGGATTGTTGGGGTGTCTGTGCAGGGCTCTGATGATCCCTGGGCTTCACTTCCAGCTCAGGATTGTGTGATTCTGTGAAAAACTCTGCTGTTAATGGCTCCATGGCTCTGCACAGAAAAGCACTGGGATAGTTTATTTTTGGGGGATGCCCTCTGGTTCTCCATCAGACCTCAAAGAGGAAAAACCACATCCTTGCTTTGTCTTCTTTTTGCCTTCACCTACACCCGAGTACAGCTGAGGGTGGTGGGCATTCCTGCATCCTCACTTACATGGGCAAAGTTGGATTTCTCCTAACAAAAAAAATACTGAACTTCCTCTCACCTGCTCTTTTCAGAGGCAGGTAATGGCAGAGAGAGCAGCCCAGTCACCCCCAGTGAGAGCTGCAGGTGAACTGGGACTAGCAGGAAAATGAAGTTCCTGTGGAGCAGGGCAGCTCACTGACAAAACCAGCCTGTCCCTTTCCCCTTTGATTCCCTTCTCTGATAGGACATTGTGTCACAACCCTTCTGCACCAGCCAAAGTGACAAAATTCAACACTACACAGCACCTAGCAGCCTTGTTCCATTGAGGCAAATTCTGTTCTAAGTCACAGGCTGAGACGTGACACCAGTCTTGTCTTTCACCAAAACAGAGCAACTGTTAAGCACTGATCAAAGCATCTCCTTGAGCAGCCAGCAAACAACTGAGCTGGTGCCATGTGAGGCACAGACAGCCCTCAGTGTCACTGCTGTGTTATCACCATGCTAAAGGACGTGCCAGCCCTCCCTGGGAGCAGCAGGGCAGGCCCTGCACCCTGCCCTGGGTTATGCCCTGCAGCCCTGCCCTCTGTCAGAGCAGGCCTGTGTTCTGTGGGCATGCTGGGCATGACAAAGTTTCCCCCAAGGATTGGGAAAGTGCCCCCAGCTCCCTCTGGCAGAGCTCTGGCTCCTGGCACGGGCTCAGGGCCTTGTGCAACAGCAGCCAGTTCACAGCAACAGGTCCAGGCTTGGCCAAGGTGGCCCCACCATCATCCCCTGACCACCTTCCCTCCCCACACACAGGCCACAAACCTCTCTGTGCCTTTATTTTAAAGAAAAATAAGTAATTTCCTAATAGCAAAATAAAACCAGCTGACTTACTGCTATATTCACAATAAAGCTTTGATACATGTTAGTGACATTTTCTTTGAGGTTCTGGTTTGTTTTAGGGTGTTTTTAACTAAATTTGATAGCTTGGTATAAAAGATTAATTGATTTTACATCCTTGTAAAAGTACCAGCTGCGTTCTGAGAGAACACCAAGCTGTCTGAGGGAGGGAGGTCACTGAAACCTTCCAATTCCACCATGAATTATTTGTAGTCACCCTACATGGACTGCAACAGCAAAGCTGGGGTAGCTCAAGGCCAGCTGCAGCAGCTGTATGGAAATCCACAGCTCTGGTTTATATACATCCTATGGAATACCAAAAGCCAGGAATCCTCTGCCTTGGGTTTGAAGACACTGAGCAGGGCCAAAGTTCCCAAAATTCCAGATGTGGTGTGGTACAGGACAGCTGTGAGGCAGGATGGGGGTGTGAATGCTCCCCATGCTCAGCTGCATCACCAGAAAACTTTTGGTCCTAACAGCTCATGGGCTGGCAGCTATTCAATTCATAGAAATGTACAAAATTGATAAAATATCCTGAGCTGGAAGGGATCCATGAGCACTGGCACCCCAACAATCCCACCCTGTGCACCCCTAGGAGCAGTTTCCAAATGCTCCTGGAGCTCTGGGGGCTGGGACCATTCCCTGGGCAGTGCCCAGCACCCTCAGGGGGGAAGAACCTTCCCTGATCTCCAACCTGGCACAGCCCCAGGTTGTGCCCCTGCTCCCACAGAGCAGAGCTTGCTGCTGCCTTGGCAAGGAGCTGCAGACCCTGCTGAGTGTCCCCTCGTGCTCCTCAATGTTTGGAGTTCACACCCCAAAGCCCACACCTCCATAAAGGCCCAAATTGACAGTCTGGAGGACACTCCAGCCCCTCCAGCACAAAGCACCAGCCTGGCTTTGGGGCAGGTCAGTCTGTCCAGCAGGAGCAAGGAGATCCTGACAGGTGCAACAGCCCTGAAGCAGCAGAATTCCCCACAGGGATCACCTCAGGAGCACAAAGGGGGATGATGGATCTTCAGAAGCTGCAGCTGTATAATAAGTTTTAACCAAGTGTTCTGCCTCACTGCTTCCTGTGGGAATTTCATTGCCAATTTCTCGTTTTCATTGCCAATTTCTTGTTTTCATCGCCAATTTCTCGTTTGTTGCCATAAACATCCTTGCTGCTGGAGCAAATCAACTCAGGATTAGTAAAAAAAAAGCATGCACAGGTATTTAATAAACCAACAAAAGCATGAAGTCTTGGCCACATAAATAATTTGGGTTTTGATTAATAGCTCTGATCAACACCTCAGCACAGCCCCCATTAGCTGCAGGACAAAAGGATCAAGGTCAGCACTTTCTCCATCCAAACCAGCCTCAAGAATTAATTAATTATAACAAATAACACTCACAAGGCCCCTCCCCACCCATGCCAACACACCTGCAGGGCTCAGAGCTCCCTCAGGTACCTTCTCTGAAAATCTCTGCCCAGAAAAGCAGCTGAATTCAAACTTCCCCTCCACACCTGCCTCTCACAACAGCTTTAAACCAGAGCTTCCTTCTAAGGGCTGGAGCAGCTGAGCTTGTTCTGTGCTCTCATCTTCCCTCTGAGTGCTTTTGGGGAGGAGAATAAAGAAAATTTCCCTCTCTGATTAACCCCCAGCTATTCCCAATCTGATTACAGCCCCAAAGGATCCCAGCCTGTGACTGGGAACAAACTCTGTGCCAGCCCAGATGCTCAGGAGGGAGCTGATAGTCCATGGAATAACCTGGAGCCTGGCACTCACCTGCAGCTCAGGAAATCAGACCTGATCAGGCCTCTCACAAGGCACCAGACAAGGCCCAGGAGCAAATAAAAATACATTCAGAGCAAAACCCACTCATTTAAACAGGCCTCGTGCAATGTGTGCTGGAATTGGATCATCTCTAAGGTCCCTTCCAACCCAAACCATTCCAATGTGATATCCCAGTCACTTTCCCTGCCTCCTGTACTTTTAGGATTTACAAATTAAGAACATGCAGTAAATAAGCAGCTTACAAAGCAGTGCAAGCAGCATGGGACAAGTGGTTTGTGTTTCCAGTTTCAAACGAGGTGACCAGTCCTGATGGGCAAACACTGTGCCAAAACTTGCACTGCAAGAAGCAGCCAAGGATATTTTATAATTTGGTTTTTGCTACTTTGAGTTCTACCATGGCCAAGCCTGCAGCCTGATCATTTCAATGTCACCAGGGTACAGCTCTCAAGCAGAGTAATACTGAGTGCAGCTGGATCATCTCTAAGGTCCCTTCCAAGCCTTGCTATGATTCTCAAAGCACGTCAGAAGAACCAGACCAGTGTCAGGTTTTTGGTTTGGGAACGCTTAAAACCGGGATTTTCCTGCCTGGAACAGAGGCAGAGGACAGCAGAGGGGAGCTCGGGAGGGCAGCCCTGCCCTGAGGGGGACACGGAGGGTGAGGGGAGGCTCCTGGTGCCACCTTTGTCCCATCACCTTCTCCCTCCTCACCGCAAGCCCCTCGGGGTGGCCCTGATGAGTCACCAGAACAAAAACCCCAGCGAGGTCACAGAACCACAGAACAGACCCTCAAGGATCATCGAGACCAATTCCTGGCCCCGCACAGAACTCTTCAACAATCCCACCCTATGTCTGGGAGCGCTCCTGGAGCTCTGGCAGCCTCGGGGCCGGGACCATTCTCTGGGGAGCTTGAGCAGTGCCCCAGCACCCTCTGGGGGAAAAAAACCTTTCCCTGAGAGCCACCCTAAACCTCCCCGGCCACAGCTCCAGCCGTTCCCTCGGCTTCTGTCACTGGTGCCAGAGAGCAGAGCTCGGAGCTGCCCCTCTGCTTCCCCTTGTAGGAAGTTTAAAACTGCGACGAGATCTCCCCTCAGACTCCTCCACGCTGAACACACCAAGCAACCTCAGCCGCTCCTCCTAAGGCTTCCCCATGTCCGCTTCCCTCCTTTGCACGCTAACACCTCACTATCCTTCTTATACCGTGGCGCCTAAACTGCGCGCAGGACTCAAGGTGAGGCCGCACCAGCAGAGCGGGACAATCCCCTCCTTTTACCGGCGTGTCGTCCCCCCCCAGCCCCGTGTCCCCGCGTCAGGTGTGACCGGAGGGGAGGGCCCGAGGGAAGGGGCCGGGGTGGGACGCGGGCGGGCGCGGGGGGATCCGGTGCGGGCGGGCGCGGGAAGCGCCGCGGGCGGGTGACCTTGGGCGCGCGCACCTGCCGCAGCCCCGCGCGCGCGCCGGTCACGTGACGGCGGGGGGGGCCCGGGGGGGGGGGTGTGTGCGCCCTCACGGCCCCAACATGGCGGGACCGGCCCCCCCCTCAGCACCCCCGGCCCAGGACCGGCTCCCTCTCAATGCCCACCCAGCCCGCTACCGGTGCCCGCTCAGCCCCCCGGCCCGCGGGAGCGCCGGCGGGACGCTCTGCTGAGGTTGCGGGAAAAGGTGACCGAACCTCGCACCACCGTCCCAGCGCGCTGCCCTCCCCTTCCTCTCACCCGATCTCATCGGCGCCTCCCACGCTGTTCATGGCGGCGACTCCTCCGGGGCCGCGCCCGGCTCTTCCCTCCGGTGGCGGCGGTGCCAGCGGCGGGTCGTGGGGCCGCGGGCGGGCGCTCCCGGCCGTGTCCCGGTTCCCGTGTCCCGGTTCCCCCCCCGCCGCCCCCGGCCCGGCCCGGCCCCCCCCGCCGCGCGCTCGCGCTCCCTCAGCGCCGCCGCTGCGCGCGCACCCGCCCCTCGCTACGGGGTCTCCGGGGCCGCGCCCTGGGAGGGGCAGAGAGGGGCGTGGCCGCGCGCGCGCGGGGGCCGGCGGGAAGGGCAGTCCGCGCGCGCGGGGGGGGCGGGGCCTGCGCGGGGTCCCATTGATCCATCCCGGGATCTCATTGGTTATTCCAGGGTCCCATTGCCCATCCCTGGGATCCCATTGGCTATTCCAGGGTCCCATTGCCCATCCCGGGATCCCATTGGCTATTCCAGGGTCCCATTGATCCATCCCGGGATCCCATTGGCTATTCCAGGGTCCCATTGCCCATCCCTGGGATCCCATTGACCTTCCCCAGGGGTCCCATTGCCCATCCCGGAATTCCATTGCCCATCCCTGGGATCCCATTGCCTATCTCAGGGTCCCATTGACCCATCCTCAGGTCCCATTGACCATCCCCGGGGGTCTCATTGCCCATCCCAGGGGTCCCATTGCCTATTGCAGGATCCCATTGCCCATCCCCAGGGGTCTCATTGCCTGTCCCTGGGGTCGCATTGCCCACCCTCAGGGTCCCCATTGCCCATCCCCAGGGTCCCATTACCCTTCTCAGGGTCCCCATTGCCCATCCTAGGGTCCCATTACCCATTCCCAGAGTCCCACTGCCCATCCCTGGGGGTCCCATTGACCATCTCAGGATCACCATTGCCCATCCTGAGGGTTGCCTTGCCCATCCCCAGGGGTCTCATTCCCCATTCTGGGATCCCATTGCCCACCCCGGGGGTCCCATTGCCCATGAACAGGGACACCCGGGTGACCCCTCAGGCCTGGCAGCCCCGTGGTGCCCTGTCCCTGATAAGGGCTCCCATTCCCAATAACGACTCCCATTCCCGATAAGGGCCCCGATCCCCGGAGGGGCCCCAGCCGGCTGTGCACACTCAGCACTTTCCAGCAGGGCTATTTAAAGCCAGCCAAGAGCCCCGTGGCCCTTTCTCTCTCTCCCTCCCTCCCTCCCTGTCCAGCTGGACTTTCCTCCCGCAGCCATGAGCTCCGGAGCGGCAGCAGGGCCGATCTTTGCCGAGGGTGAGGATTGCAGGGCGGCCTGGAGGGAAGCCAAGGCCGGCTACGATGAGCCCGATGCCCACCTGGAGATCCTGGGCAAGCCGGTGATGGAGCGCTGGGAGACGCCCTACATGCACTCACTGGCCACCGTGGCTGCATCCAAGGGTAACGGGGGGCTCTGGGGTGTGCTGGGGGTGCAGCTTCCCCAGGGGGCTCTGGGGATGTGCTGGGGGTGCAGCTTCCCCTAAAGCAGCTGGGGTGGGGGAAATGTTCTGCTGGGGGACCCCACTGCATGTGCCCCCCACTGCCTGTGCCCCCAGGGACAGCAGGGCTATGATGGCACTTGTGTCCTTGTGTCAGGGATGGGGACAGGTGGAGGGGATGCGGCCACCTCCCATCCAGGATCTGCCACTTTTGGGGCTGTTTTCCCTCCCAGAATCTGCCACTTTTGGGACTGTTTCTCCTCCCTGGATCTCCCACTTTTGGGGCTGTTTCCCCTCCCAGGATCTGCCACTTTTGGGGCTGTTTCCCCTCCTAGGATCTCCCACTTTTGGGACTGTTTCCACTCCTGGGATCTACCACTTTTGGGGCTGTTCTTCCTCCCATGGCCCTGCCACATTTGGGGCTGTTTCTCCTCCCTGATCTCCCAGTTTTGGGGCTGTTTCCACTCCTGGGATCTGCCACATTTGGGGCTGTTTCCCCTCCCTGGATCTCCCAGTTTTGGGGCTCTTTCCCCTCCCATGGCCCTGCCACTTTTGGGGCTCTTTCCCCTCCCATGGCCCTGCCACTTTTGGGGCTCTTTCCCCTCCCATGGCCCTACCACATTTGGGGCTATTTCTCCTCCCTGGATCTCCCAGTTTTGGGGCTGTTTCTCCTCCCTGGATCTCCAGTTTTGGGGCTGTTTCCCCTCCCAGAATCTCCCACATTTGGGGCTGTTTCCCCTCCCAGAATCTCCCATTTTTGGGGCTGTTTCCCTGGCAGAGGGAGGGTTGGATGTTGTTTGTTCACTGGGATCAACTGGGGGGGGGTTGTTGAGGACAAAGGGCCACTGTGGGAGGGCAGCAGGTGACAGGGACACAGGGGTAACTGGGGGACAACAGGTGACAGGGACACGTCCCTGCTGCTCCCAACTTCTCAGTGCCACCAGCACCACGTGCTCCCAACCCGCACCCAAAGAGCTCAATCTGGGGAAAGAATGGCTCAGAATTCAGTGCTTGGGGAGGGGTTTGAGGCACAGAAAACCCCGAGCTGTGAGTGCCGGGTTCCACCTGCAGGCGGCCGCGTGCTGGAGGTGGGGTTTGGCATGGCCATCGCCGCCTCCAAGGTGCAGGAATTCGGCATCGACGAGCACTGGATCATCGAGTGCAACGAGGGCGTTTTCCGGCGCCTGGAGCAGTGGGCCAAGGCACAGCCGCACAAGGTCAGGGGCACGCTGGGCTGTGCCAGGCTTGGGGGGTGCCTGTGGCCCCCCAAGCTCACCCCTGTGCCCCCCACCCGCAGGTGGTGCCCCTGAAGGGGCTCTGGGAGGACGTGGTGCCAACGCTGCCGGACGGGCACTTCAGTGGTGAGACAGCACCAGCAGGATGGGCAGGGGCTGGGCTGGGCACCCCACTGCAAATTGGGGGTGCAGCAAAGCCCAGGGCATCCCAGGACATCCCTGAGCCATGGAAAGGGGGTAGCAGTTTGGCCAGGGTGCAGGTGGAGCCCAGATTCTGCATGGGGCTGGGGACGGGGCACAGCTGTGTCCCTGGGGTCCTTGTCCTGGGCTGGGTCCTTGTCCTGGGGAGCAGATCCTTGTCCTGGGGTGGATCTTTGTCCTGGGGAGCAGATCCTTGTCCTGGGGAGCAGATCCTTGTCCTGGAGAAATGGATCTTTGTCCTGGGGAGCAGATCTTTGTCCTGGGCTAGATCCTTGTCCTGGGGAAATGGATCCTTCTCCTGGGGAGCAGATCCTTGTCTTGAGCAGATCCTTGTCCTGGGGAAGCAGATGCTTGTCCTGGGGAAATGGATCCTTGTCCTGGGCTGGATCCTTGTCCTGGGCTGGGTCCTTGTCCTGGGGAGCAGATTCTTGTCCTGGGGTGGATCTTTGTCTTGGGGAGCAGATCCTTGTCCTGGGGTGGATCTTTGTCCTGAGGAAATGGATCCTTGTCCTGGGATGGATTCCATTCCCCCTTGTCCTGGGCTGGATCCTTGTCCTGGGGAGCAGATCCTTGTCCTGGGGTAGATCTTTGTCCTGGGCTGGATCTTTGTCCTGGGGAAATGGATCCTTGTCCTGGGATGGATTCCATTCCCCCTTGTCCTGGGCTGGATCCTTGTCCTGGGGAAATGGATTCTTGTCCTGGGATGGATTCCATTCCCCCTTGTCCTGGGCTGGATCCTTGTCCTGGGATGGATTCCATTCCCCCTTGTCCTGGGCTGGATCCTTGTCCTGGGGGCCATCACATTGCTGCCTTCCAGGGATCAGAGCCATGGGGAGGGAATTGCAATGGGAACAGAGCAATTCCAGGCCATGGAGGAGGGGGATTTTCCTGGGACTCAGGAACCCCTCAGGTCTCTCCCAGCTAACAGGCAGCCCCTGTTCCCGGGCAGGGATCCTGTACGACACCTACCCGCTGTCAGAGGACACCTGGCACACGCATCAGTTCAACTTCATCAAGGTGACACCACGGGGCGGAGCTGGGGCCGGGGGGGCTGAGCGGGAGGAGCTGACCCCAATTCCCAAAAATTCCCAAAAATTCCCCAATTCCCGGGGCAGGGCCACGCCTTCCGCCTGCTACGGCCAGGAGGGGTCCTCACCTACTGCAACCTCACCTCGTGGGGGGAGCTGCTCAAAACCAGGTACAGCGACATCGAGAAGATGTTTGAGGTGAGTCGCTCCCCTCGCCGAGGCTGTGCAACTCATCCGTGCTGCTGGGGAACGCCAGAGGGCAGCTCGGAGGGGTTTTCCTTGGCTGTCTCACATGAGACACCCACCTGCCCTCCTGTCCTGCAGGAAACCCAGGTGGGGCCGCTGCTGCAGGCGGGGTTCAGGAGGGAGAACATCAGCACGAGGGTGATGGAGCTGCAGCCGCCCCCCGAGTGCCGCTACTACTCCCACCCCAGGATGATCACCCCCACCGTGCTCAAACACTGAGGGCTGGGAGCTGAGGAGGAGGAGGAGGAGGAGAACAGCTCTGATCTCCTTAAAATCCTTTAGAGATGGGTGGAGGCTTGGGATGGACAAAAGGAGAGGAAAGCCCCAGCCCCAGGAGCTCCCTGTCCTGCCGGGATCTTGTGGGCTCTGTGGAAGATCTCACCCTGCTCTGTCCCCTCAAGACTTCAAATTCTCAATAAAGCTGGAATTTCACAGTGTGGTTCAGAGCTTTTGGCCAAATGATTCCAGAACCAGCCATTTCCTCTAAAAACTGCATCATTTTGAGAAATTACAGGGTGGCTCCCCACAAGAGTCAAATAATCCAAACCAGGGGCATTTTGAGGCATTTCAGCTTCTCCTGAAGCAACTCCCCAGGGAAGTTTCCCAACATTTTTGGCCAAAGCCCACGGCAGCAAATCCTGATCCCAACCCCTCCTCAGAGCTCAATAAATGAGGTTTCCTCTCTCCCTAGAAGAGATAAAGTCCATTAAAAGGAATGAAATACCCAAACTGCTGTTCCCCAGCGATTTATTTGTCTTTCCAAAGTGTGTTTGTCCCTCAGGCATGACCATTCCTCATCCCAGGCTCCTGGGATGCATCCAGGACAGGCTGCTTTATCCCTGCCCTGCTCAGGAGCTCTACATTCACATTTATTAATCACATTCTGATTTTAAGCATCAGTATTTGACTTGTTACAGAAACAGAATTAATTTCTGGCCCCTGTGCACACAAATATTATGGGTTTATTAAATCCTGTGTAGGAATTACCAACAAGGAGCAGGTGGTGAGTAAGGGATGAGCTCAGGGAGTGCTCAGAAATCACCTGGACATGTGTTGGGTCTCAAAACTTCCCAACAAAACTAAAAAAATAATTCTGGCAAAGCCTTTATGTCACGATATGACATCACCTTCCCTGACAGATTGTTCAGACCAACTCAGCAGTGTTACCAAACTCAGCTCCTGCTTTTTAGCCCAGTTTTTCAGCCCCTCAGACCAGAGGGGTTTATTAAAGACAGAAAAGCACCTGGACCAGGTAGAGTTTTATTGGAAGGCGTGAGAGGAGCCGGATTTGTGCGTAAATGTGAGCAGTGAGTGGGGACATAAATAAAGGCTATTTCCTGTACCAGATCTGCATCCTCTTCTCCCTCTTGATTTTCCTCTGCAACTGCAGGATCCCATAGAGCAGAGCCTCAGCTGTGGGTGGGCAACCTGAGAGAGAGGAAGGAGAGAAGGGGGGAAGGTCACAGGGCAGGTGCCTGCACAGAGCTGGAGCCAGCAGAGGTGCCAACCCCAGGACTTATCCCAAAGCTGACTCCCCTCTGGCTTTGTGTGGAGTGCAAAGAAACTAAATTGATGTTGTTTACAAGAAGATCTTTATCAAACATAGCAATTATTTAATATCAAAGTGTATCCAAACCCCCCTCTCACCCCACTGACGGTGCCACCACCATCACAATCTCCCCATCCCAAAATCTCTGGAGCTGCTGCAGCTTCCCCACCACTGAAACAGGAAAACCTTTCAAACTGAAACAGGAAAACCTTTCAAACTGCAACAGGAAAACCTTTCAAAGCTGCACCAGAATGCAGAGAATCCCCCTCTTCTCCCTGCCCTGCTCCCAGGTGGAGCTGCCCCTTGTACCTGGCACGTAAATGTCCACGGGCACGATGCGGTCGCAGCCCCTCACCACCGAGTAGGAGTAGTGGTAGTAGCCCCCACCGTTGGCACAGCTGCAGGACAGGGACAGGGACAGGAAGGTGAGCAGGAGGCCAAGGAAGGTGGCCCTGGGCAGGTGGGCACTGCCAGGATCAGAGCCTCCACTCCACAGCTGACACTGCCCTGCCTGGGAGGGTGTCAGATGAATCCAACCCAACTGAACTGTGCCCATGTCCCTCACAAAGCACATTCCACAGCCCTCCCTCTCTGCTACAAACCCTTCTGTTTTGCCTTCTATTTGTCCTGTTCCAGCCTGGACCGGCCACCCTCAGCCAGTGGGGACAAAAAAAAAACAACTTGTGGGGAAAGAAAACTGTGAGAATCATGGAATTATTGAGGGTGGGAAAGACCTCTGAGACCATGGGGTCCAACTGAGTTCCTCATGGCGCAGATTCCAACTGAGACCCCATGAACAGATTCCAATTCAGCTCCTCCATGGAGCAGATTCCAAATTAATCCCCTCACGGAGCAGATTCCAACCAAATCCCTCATGGAACAGATTCCAATTGAGTTCCCCCACAGAGCAGATTCCAACTGAATCCCCCCATGGAGTAGACTCCAACCAAGTTTCCCCATGGAGTAGATTTCAATTGAGTTCCCCCATGGAGCAGATTCCAAATTAATCCCCCCACAGAGCAGATTCCAACTGAATCCCCCCATGGAGTAGACTCCAACCAAGTTTCCTCATGGAGTAGATTTCAATTGAGTTCCCCCATGGAGCAGATTCCAGCACAGCAGAAGCATTTTAACAGCCCAAAAGCAAACTCTGGCATTCTGGATACACACAGGTTTGGCAGCTGCAAAGCCCCTGAATCCATCTCTGGGATGAGACAGAGTAAAGATCCATTCTGAATTAGGTGAAGTGTCTAAGAAAGGTGAAAAGTCTGTGAGGCCAAAGCTGAAGGAAGAACTCGCATGCCGAGACAGCAAGGAGACAGAGAAAGAAAAACAGAAAAGACCACAAGGTCGATTTGCCCCCGACTTAGAAATTCCTTTGATAAAGAAGAACTGGTGCTAAATGTCACACGGAATGAATATGTATGAACTTTTTGTGAAACTGTATGCATGTGCATTTGGAAGGGGGATAAAAGAAGACCCGAGGCCTTCAGAGGCACGCATGCCTTGTCGTAAATAAACATTCCGGGCTTTACAACTTTTATAAAGTTGTGAGGTTTCTTCTTTTCTCCGCAAAACAGGGAGGATTCACACACAGCTCTCCCAGAAGGAGCCTTTCACTGCTCTACAAGGCTTTTTAAGAACTTAGAAACACAAACAAGCAAAAAAAAAAACCCCCACAGCACCGAGGACACGCCAGCACTCACCTCCCCATGGACACCACGTAGCGAGGCTCTGGCATCTGGTCATAGACCTGCAGAACAGGCACGTTTGGGGTGATGCCCACCTCCCCACCATGCCCAAGCCCCCCGAGCCCCCCATACCTTGCGCAGGGCCGGGGCCATTTTGTTGGTGAGGGTCCCTGCCACGATCATGACGTCGGCCTGGCGGGGGCTGGCCCGGAACACGACCCCGAAGCGATCCATGTCGTAGCGAGGGGCGGCCATGTGCATCATCTCCACTGCACAGCACGCCAGCCCGAAGGTCATGGGCCACAGGGAGCTCTGTGGGGACAGCCAGGGCCTCAGGGACAGCCAGGGGGACACACACAGAGAGAGAGTTTGGGGTACAGGGAGCACGGCGTTGGGGGAGTGGGTACAGGGAGAGCTGCAGGGCTGATCCCCTGACACTGCTGAGGCCACCTCAGAGCCAGCAGGGACAGTTCAGAGCCACCAGGGACAGCTCAGAGCCACCCAGGGACAGCTCAGAGCTCTATGGGGACAGCTCAGGGCCCAATGGGGACAGCTCAGAGCCCAATGGGGACAGCTCAGAGCCACCAGGGACAGCTCAGAGCCACCAGGGACAGCTCAGAGCCACCAGGGACAGCAGAAAGGGACAGCTCAGAGCCCAGTGGGGACAGCTCAGAGCCACCCAGGGACAGCTCAGAGCTCTATGGGGACAGCTCAGGGCCCAATGGGGACAGCTCAGAGCCCAATGGGGACAGCAGAAAGGGACAGCTCAGAGGGACAGCAGAAAGGGACAGCTCAGAGCCACCCAGGGACAGCTCAGAGCCCAATGGGGACAGCTCAGAGCCACCCAGGGACAGCTCAGAGCCACCCAGGGACAGCAGAAAGGGACAGCTCAGAGGGACAGCAGAAAGGGACAGCTCAGAGCCACCCAGGGACAGCGGTGTCCCAGCTCAGGGACAGCAGAGAGGGACAGCTCAGAACCACCCAGGGACAGCAGAGAGGGGACAGCTCAGAGCCACCCAGGGACAGCTCAGAGCCACCAGGGACAGCAGAAAGGGACAGCTCAGAGCCACCCACGGAGAGCAGAGAAGGGACAGCTCACAGCCCCATGGGGACAGTGGTGTCCCAGCTCAGGGACAGCAGAGAGGGACAGCTCAGAGCCCCACAGGGACAGTGGTGGCCAGATAAGGACCAGCCCAGCTAAGGCTCAGCACAGCACACCCACAGCACTGTCACTTGTGTCACCCTTCCCCACAGGGCAGGGACAACTCAGAAGTGCCTTTTCCTGGTGACCAAAGGGCAGTTCCAGACCCCCCCCCCCCTCAGCCCATGTCCCACACTGTCACTGGACCCCAGTGTCACCCTCTGGCCACAGAACTCGGCCAAGGCAGCTCTGAGCCTATTTTTATCCCGAGCAGGAGGTGCCTCTGGTGTCACCCTCTGTCCCTGGGTGCCAGGGAGCCTGGTGGCACAGGACTCACCCGCCGTGCCCAGTTGACCAGGTCATCGAGCTTGGCAATGACGTACTCGCCACGGCTGCTGGGGACGTAGGATTTCCTCTGGACAACAGCAGAGCTCTTCTGGACCTGGACAGAGCTGAAAGGAGCCATCACCCTCCAGTTATCTCCTTGCAGAATCAGCATTTAGCCCTCCACGGGGCTGTGACTCCCTGAGGAATGACAATGGCACCCCTCTGTTTGGAGCAGAGTGGGATCTGTGGGTTTGGTGCTGGGGCAGAGCCCCTCAGCCACACCCCAACCACAGCTGCCCCTCCCCGGGGCTCCAGAGCCGCCAGAACCCGCCGGATTTTAGCACAGGAGGCGTCACTGGGACCCCCACCCGGGAATGGTGGCACAAGCGGCTGTTCCCTGTCCCCAGGGCAGGAATTGTCACCTGTCAGCGCGATCGGCCGCCGGCGTCTGATGGAGCTGCTGGGCGAGCACGGGACTCACAGAGCCGGGCCTGGGGACAGAAAGGACCCGCACAGGGTGAGGGGTGACAGAGCCCCCGCAGGAGCCGGTGCTCCACAAACCCAGCGGGGAAGGAGCCCCCCAGTGACCCCCAAACTCGGGGAGCCGTTCAGCCGCGGCTCCGGGGTCCCCCCGGTGCCCCATCACCGCCAGCCCCGGGGCCAGCGCTGTCCCCGCCAGGCCCTCCCAGCCCCCGGTTGTCCCACCGCCCCGGTGCCCCCAGCCCCGGGCTCACCGCCAGCCCAGCACTCCGTGCGCGGGGAGCCGCAGACCTGCAAGGGAGAACGGGAGAGCTCAGCCCGGCTGTGGGCCACGGCAGGGCCTGGTGTCCCCTCAGGATTCCCTCCCTGCCACTCCCTCAGCGAAGAGCCGGGCTTGTCTCAGTGCACACACCGCTCCCGGTCCCCCATCCCCATGCCCGTCCCCATCCCCGTTCTCGTCCCCACGCCCGTTCCCGGTCCCGGCCCCGCTCACGGCCCAGCGCCGCCATCTCTCCGCAGCCCTTGAGGCAACCTCTGCGCGCGGTGCACCCGCTACAGGGCCCGGCGCGAAACCGCCTCAGCGCTCCGGCGGGAAACGCGTCCCTGGACAGGAGTTCCGCAGGCACCCTCCGCCTCCGCCGCGGCCCACGGTAAAACGATCCCAAAACAAACCGAAAACGACCCCAAAACGATCCCGGCGGGCGGGGCCGTGCCGGAGCCGCCGCAGGACTCGGCAGGAAGGGCCGGTCCAGGATCTGCGGAGCCGTGGTCGCGCAGGAAAATAAAGAGCGACCGTCCCTGGGTGGGCTCGAACCACCAACCTTTCGGTTAACAGCCGAACGCGCTAACCGATTGCGCCACAGAGACCGCGCTGCTGCCGGCCTCCCCCTGTCACCGTGTCCCGGCTGTCCCTTGTCCCACATCCCGCGCTCGTCTCCCGTCTGTCCTGTGTCCGGTGCCCATGTCCCACATCCCGCCTGCCCCGTGTCCCCCGTCCCGCCCCTCTGTCCCCTCGTGTCCCCCCGCCCAGCGCGGCGCCACCGGCGGTGACGAGTGGGGGGGGCGGAGCGCGACCAGGCAGCCGAAATAGCTCAGTTGGGAGAGCGTTAGACTGAAGATCTAAAGGTCCCTGGTTCGATCCCGGGTTTCGGCAGAAGCTTTTTACCCTCCAAGAATCCGGGTTGCAAATGCGCTGTTTTCACCCCAAAACAATCCCGAGGCTTCGGAGCTCGTTATCCCCTCCCCAGACTCTGGACTTGATTGTTTTAATATCCTGGGAAACACACACACAACAGGGAGAGGCAAAGGACTGCGGGCTGTAACACTGGATTAATGATAAATATTTTTAAATAAATATGAATTAATAATAAATACGAGTTGATTATCTTACATTGAGGAGGCAGCTGAGGGAACATGGATTAATTAACACTGGACAATTACAAGCAGAGGTAGTGTGTGTCAGCCTATTTTAAATAAAACACAAAACCAAAACCCAGCGAGTTCATTTCCCAGTGATTAATAATGTGAGACTGAGACGGTTTTTATGCATCAGATAAAGCTGTAAGATCCCATATTCACCCGCTGTAACACTGGGGTGGAAGCACTACCCAGCACAGATTAAAATAATCAAACAAAAGCAGCAAATGTTGATGAATCACTTCATCCCACTTTATTGATCCACATGATTGATACATGGTGAGGCTGAGCCTGGTGCCCAGTCCCAGCGAGTGACCGGTGGGGCAGCACTGCAAGGGGGTGGCACAAGCTCAGGATGATCCCTGGCAGTGCCCAAGGCCAGGCTGGAGCACCCAGGGGGACAGTGGGAGATGTCCCTGCCCATGGCTGCCCTTCAAGGTCCATTCCACCCCAAAGCATTCCAGGATTCCACAGCTGCAGGGAAGGTGAGGTCTGGAACATGATCCTTGCAGAACTCGAGGAGTTTTGATGGAAAAGGGACCACAGGGTTCATGGAAAGGAGGGGGAAGTTGAGCCCCCCCAATTCCAAATGACCCCACAGCACTGGGATGAGGGGCAGGCAGTCCCTCCCCTTTCCATCTCCAAAGGGAAAGTGCCACTCACAGCTCTGAGTTAACTCTATCATTAATTTTTTATCTTAACCCACAAAATTCATTATCCCTCCTCACAGGCTTTAATAAAACCCTCACACTTCCTGGCCTGTCCCTATAATTGAGGTACTTGAGATAATGGGAATAAGGATTCCATGGAAAAACTCATTAGAGAGCACAGAGCAATTAAAAGTGTAATTAAAATATATTCAGATAATTACTACAGCCAGGATAGACATCTGGATCCCAATTTCAACTTCTTCATTTCAAATCATCTTGGGTTTTACTGGACAAGCAAGGAGATCATATTTCATTATCACAGAAAAACCCTAATCAGGGGGTTTTATGTATCATTTATCATAATTCATCATTAATTAGTTCTTGGTGACACTGCTTCCATGTGCCACAGCTCCAACAACGATGAGCAGGGACCTGGGCAGGATTAAATTGGGAATTTAGATGAGAAAAAGACAATTAAAAGCCTCCCAAAATTCACAGCCTCACAAGAGGCAATAAACTGGTTCAGTGAGAGGAAAAGGGAATGTTTTTGTTTGAGCAAACCTGGATTCCTTCCCCGTGGAATTTTACTTGTGAGGACAAAACAAGAACCCAAGTGTTTGTGATCCAGCTCTGGGCACCAATCTGATTTCCCTGCCACGAACCCCCTGGATTTATCAGGAGCAGGGAGGCCACAAAACAGGACAAGGTCCATTCCCAAGTTGGGTGTTTGGCTGAAAGAACCCACGTGGAAGTTGGTGGAGCAGCAGAAGCTCTGCACAGCCCTGGGGGTCTCTGGCAGCCCCCCAGGAGGGCACTGATGGATGAGGATCCACTGGATCCTGAACACAGCGAGGCCATGAAGCAGCAAGAGCTGGGAGCAGAGGATTTGGGAATATTACACACAGAGACTTTACAAAGAATGCCACGTTTTATACAAATCACCAATGGTTAACACCTGGTGGCTCCCAGGACAGCCCTGGCCACTCCTCAGCTCTCTGCAGGCTCTGGCTCAGTCTTGAGCTTTTTGCTTCCCAGGACTTGTTCATCAAACAATTCTCTCTCTCTGGAAAGAAAAACAGAAAAGGTTTTAAGTTAAAATAGGATATTATTGTCCAGATTACATCACATGGACAAATTAAATTTGCAGGGTTGGAGTAGCTCAGCTGGGACATTTTTCACATTTTGTCCCTCAAAGGAGGAGGACACTGAGCTCTCCTGCCCTCACCTGAAACCTTTTCTGTATCCAACAAGAAAGGAGTAAAAACCCTTGGAAAATCCTGAAACCCTTTCTGTATCCAACAAGAAAGGAGTAAAACCCCTTGGAAAATCCTGAAACCTTTTCTGTATCCAACAAGAAAGGAGTAAAAACCCTTGGAAAATCCTGAAAACAAATCTACCTTTTGCTCACAGGTGGTCCTTTAATGTATTTCTCTTCTGCCTTCTCATAATCAATGTCATCCACAGCAGCAATGGCACAGATGATGGCCTAGAAAAATATTGAATAATTTATAATAATAATCAATAAGCAAAATTAAACCACAGCCAGGGATTTGAAACTGCCTCAGCTGAGCACGTTTTGAGAAAAGGGCTCCTCAATAACTTAGAAAACTTGGATGAAACCTCTCATTGAATGCCTGAAATTCTTAAATAAAAAATATAAAATTGTTCTGAATCATCCCCTGGGGGATATTTTTATCCCCAGATGAAAATATTCTTCACAGTAATTTTGTTTCTACACGAGTTAATGTTCTCCTGGGAAAATTCCTGGGAAGAACACAAAGTATCCACAACAACTGTGAAACAGCCAACACACCACCCCCCACCTCAACACACACAAAGGAACAAGAAAACCCTGAGAAATTGCCAAATTAAATAAAAAACCCCAAAAAAAAAGCTTTGAGGCATTTTAGAGGTAATTAAAATATATCAGAAAACTATCAGTTTGCTTTTAAAAACAACAATCTACCTGAAGCTTCTCTTTTCTGTGCTTAAAAACCAGCATTTGAGTGAGTCAGGCTATAGGCAGGGGTGAATATTCCTGCCTGGCTCAGCTCTGGGAACTCTCCCCACATCATTCCATAGGAACCACACCACAACAAAGGAATAATTCATGGGAATTAGTGTCATTTATCACTCCCCAGTTCATTTCTCCTCCTGTTTCAGGCTCCCTCACCTCAGGTAAAAGCACATCTGAGATGAATCTGATGCCATCCCCCAGGATCTGGTGCAGGTTCTTGGTGTCCATCTCCCTGTAGACCTCCTTCAGGTACCCAACCACCAGGTCCAGCTGCTCCTCATCCTCCAGGTAAGTCTCCACACAGGTAATGTAGCGGCTGGAATTCAGGAATTTCTTCAGCCAGCGCGATTGTTTGCCACTTTTCAAGATCCCCAGGAGATGCTCCTCAGCCCCTTTGCTCTTCACTATGAACTCCACCAGCTTCTTGTTCTCTCTGTCCCTGGCAGCTCTGGTCCTGTCAGGGAGGAGTTTCCTGGGGGGTTTCTGTGGGGAGGTGTCTGAGGAAGACTCTCCAGCCCCTTCCTCCCCTGTGTTTGGGAATGCCATCTGCACCACACTCTGGTACCCTTCTTTCCTCACTGGGTAGCCTGAAAGAGGAAACCGTAAGAATTTATATTTAAATGAGTTTTCAAAATTACAAAGGGTTTTCATAGCCATATCAATAGAAAATAAGGAATTTTATTGCTGAGAGGAGTTTTTTTTCCCAAAGGAATGGATTCACTTACTGATATCAGCAGCAAAATACTCCAGGAAGGACCCAGTGAAAGAACGACAGCCTAAAAACCCAAAACAGGGGCAGAGATCAGTTCCACTCACCCAGAAATCAAAACCTGGGGTTCCCTTTTCCTGGTGGATCTCAGGATGAGATCCCAGAGAAGCTGGGAGTGCCCAAATCCAGGCTGGACAGGGCTTGGAGCAGCCTGGGATGGTGGAAGGTGTCCCTGCCATGGCAGGAGGAGACTGGATGGGGTTGAAGGTTCTTCCCACCCAAACCATGCTGGATTTGGTGATTCCATGGCCAGGGCCCCTCCTCACCCACTCGGATCCGATAGTCCTGGATCAGCTGGAGGCACCACTCGATCTCCCTGCAGTAATTCTCCTTGGCTCGTTCCTGCAAAGCAAGGAGGAGTTTCTGTCCCAAATCCAGCAGCTCCCCAAGAGTTTCAGCCCAGGATGCCATGGACCAAAATCCCTATGAATGGCTTTGAAATAGCAATCTGTTTTAAGCAAAAACCAAACCTTCCTCTCCAACCTTTCTGTCTCAATTTAGCACTCTTGGCATTGTTCAAATGATGTGCATTGTCTTTTTTAAGACAATGCTGTGCAAGTATTCCATGTGCTGGTGAGATCAGCTCTCCTCCCTGTTCCCTGTCACCACAAGGGCTCACAACCAGGGGGCTCCTGGATGTGAGAACAGAGGAAAGCCACGAGATCCAACAGTTAGGAGACAGGAAAGGATGGCACACTGATTTTTCACTGGGTCACTATTGCCATCAGCCATTATTACTCTTGGAAGATATGCTGCTCCTCCAGGGTGTGCTCAGGGAGCTTGGGAGCAGCTGGCTGGTTGTGGGCACTCACACAGAATCACAGAATAATGAAGTTGGAAGAGACCTCTAAGAAATAGTCCATGACAATTTTTTCCTTGCATTAAAGCAACTCCTGGCAGAGTTGTCACAGGGATGAGAGTGGCTTTGAGGGGGTTAAACTCCACATTCCCCCCTGGCCATTTATATCCTGAATTTCTCACTGTATTTGCCCAAACCCTGCAGTTCCACATCTCTGGGATACTCACAATGAGCTCCTGCTTCTCCTCACAGTCAAAGTGCTTCAGGCTCTTCAGAGACACTGAGAAACTTTTAAAGAAACAAAGTCAGAGGTGCAGCTCAACTGCCCCACTTCCCTATTTATTTACTGCAGTTCTGCTTCTCCCTGAAAATCCCATTTCCCAAGGAATTCAGGAGCACAAATTTTAATGGTTTTTGCTTCCAGAGCAAGTTAAAAGTATGGAATCTTCTAACAAATGAGAAGTACCTGGTTTAGAGAAAAGTTAAAGGCAGCTCAGTGTTTCCAGAAAGTTTTTGGAAAGTTTTTCTGCATTCCAGGGATTATTTTTTTGTTTTGTTTTGTTTTCAACTCCTCAGCTCTTCCCAGGGTCAGGGAGCTGCCTCAACCTGCAGCATGACAAAGCACCTCCAACCCTCACCTGGTCCAGCCCCTCCCTCCCAGATCAACCTGGAGAGGTCTGTCCTCACCCTGCGCCGGGAATATCAGACTGGAAATAAACATTTACCCTTTTTTCTTCTCGTTTGTGGTGCCATCTATGAAGAGCACACAGGCCCTCCGGTGCTTCCTCTTCACTGCTTTCACCTGGACAGAGGATAAAGCCTCAAAAATCCTGATCTTGACAAAGCAGGGATATTTTTCTGTGGATATCACCCACTACAACCCACACTTAAAATTCTCCTGTTGCTGTAACTTTCCTTTATTACACAAATATGAAAAACTCAAGAGGAAGCAGCAATCAGTTCCTCAAAGGGAACATTTTTAGTACACAAAGGTTCTCCCCTTTTTTTTGCAAATTGGGAATAAAGTTCTGCTCCATGACAAAGGAACTGGGATAATCCTGTGCTCTGCACCAACAGCTGTGAAGTGACCAAATTTTGAGTGCTTTTAGCACAAATTTACTTCTATCAATTTTGAAATGCTTCTACTGGAAGGTTTTGAACATTGTCAGGAAGGGCAAAAGTCACTCCAGAGCTGGGAGTTGCTCCTTATCAGCAGGATATGAGGAAGCAGGAGCTGCTCTTACCACGGCTGGCCAGTAGGGATAGCGCCGCAGCTTGCACCACACCAACATCCCTTCCTCGAAGAATTTGGGTTCTGGGGTGAAAAAAAGGGGAAATTTTCCTTAAAAACAATAAAACAAAACAAGTGCTGCCCCTCTCTTCTTCCACTCCAGGAGTTTCTCTTCAGTGCTTTTACAGTGACCCCAAAATGCAGCACAGAGTCCTGAAATGAAACCCAGCAACTTCAATGCCAGGCCCTTGTCCAGTTTCAAGGATTTTTTTCATTTAATTCTGCAGCAAAATGCTCAAGAAATGCATTTTATCCTAAGCCTGGACACAGCTGGATCCCCTCCTGGAATCCCCAGGGATTTCAGGCAAACTGAAGCTCCCCCAGCAGGAAGAGCCTCAGCCCTGTGCTGATGTCTCACCTCGATGGGACAGAACACTGGGGAAATTTTCCTCCTCTTCATCAGCCAGAGGTGAGAGTGGAGGGAGGCTCTCTGAGGAAACTCTCCTGGAAGACATCCCAGAGGCTTCCAGCCCTGCCAACAGCACCAGGATCCAGGGATTAGGACAGGATCAGCTTCAGAGCAGCTGAGACACACCTGAGTGTGACCTAGAGGGGACCTGACACATCTGCACACTTTAATTAGGGAATCTTAATTCCCTGATCATGTGGATAAAAGGGGAAAAAAAAATGGGGCTGGTCTCAGGACCTCATTCAGAAACACTTGATCTCAATTTATCAGAGAGCAGTAAGGGAAAACAAGTGTGAGCTAAAAAACCACCCCAGTTTTCCATGGAAAACTCAACCACCACCCAAGGCCTCCCCAGCTCTGAATGGTTTCCATTTCTGCTCCCCAGGAATAGAAACCAAAAGGAATTAAATCAGCAATTCAAGAGCCACTCCCCAAAAGCAAAGCAACATTCCAAGGTCCCCCATGGGATGAAGGTTTCCCTTCCCCAAGGGATTTGCCCACCTTCATCTTCCTCAGAGTCAGGGGCTTTATTCCCAGGCAGGTGTGAGGGATCCTGGTTTTCCTGCTCCTGGGGCTGAGGGAAGGCACCAGAAGGTCCAGGTGAGGATCCAGGGTGGTTCCTGCATTTCCTGTCTGCCCCATCCGGGTGTTTGCCACCCTCTGCCTCTCTCCTCCCATCCAGCTGCTTTGCCAGGCTCTCACTCTCACTGCTGATGCTTTTCTCCAACTCATCCGAGGCAGTTTCACTGCAGGAATCCAGGAATGCTCTCCCAGGCTGAGCTCCTTTCTTTCTGGAAGGTTCTACAGTGCCAGATCTAGAGGGGACAGAGGGAGACCCCTCCTCAGGAGCCACCTGTGCTTGATCCTGGGGGGAATCATCCCTCCATCTTCTTTTCCTTCCTTGCTGATTTTTTCCAACCTCTGCCTTACAGGAGACTCCATTGCCCATTTTGGGCTGCATTTTTCTCTGTCTGGGTGACGATTTTGGTTCTGCTTTTTTGCAGTTGTGACCATCAGGGGCTGGTGCCACACTCAAGTCCCTGGCACCACACCTGGCAGGGCTTGTGCCACCTCCAGGTGCTTTCCCACTCCTCCCTGGAGCCACAGAACCTCCCTGGCTGCGTGCTTTGGGATCATCCTTCATCCCAGAGTTATTTTGAGCTTTCCTTTTCCTCTTGGCAGCCTCAGGTTCTGATTTTTTCGAGCCAGAGCGCAGCGAGAGGCTGTGGGAGGGGTTGGGTGGGGCAGATTTCTCCCGGGAAAATTCAGGATTTTGTCCTTCTGCAGGTGGCATTTGAGTGCTGGAGTCAGTCTCCTGGAGAATATCCAGGGCAATTTTAAGGGAACAGCGATATTGCAGCTCCTCCACGGCCTCACTCATGGTTTGCTTTTGCTCTGATGAGGAAAAATATTCAAGAAATGAAATTATCATCGTTATTCCACCATAAATGTTACTCCTAGTAGTTGTTTTAAGGTGAATTTTTTACTACTGAAACCATCCACAGTTCCCAAGGCAAAGGATGGAGACACACAAAGACCAAGCTGGAAGTGCCTCATTTTGAGGGAAACTCACATTTCTTCACCATCCCTCCAACAAATCACCTCAGGGAAGAGAAAAATGATTAATTTTTAACTTATTCTCCAACTTTATGGAAAAAGGAAAAGAAAATAAGTGAAATATACAAGTTTCATTCCCCCAGGCTGAGTTTCTGTGGGGGATTTTACACCCAGAAAAGACACAAAGCAGCAGATTTGGGGCTGAGTTTTTAGAGGTATTTTTCACCCAGAAAAGACACAAAGCAGCACATTTGGGGCTGAGTTTTTAGAGGTATTTTGCACCCAGAAAAGACACAAAGCAGCACATTTGGGGCTGAGTTTTTAGAGGTTTTTACACTCAGAAAAGACACAAAGCAGCACATTTGGGGCTGAGTTTTTAGAGGTATTTTACACCCAAAAAAGACACAAAGCCGCACATTTGGGGCTGAGTTTTTAGAGGTATTTTACACCCAAAAAAGACACAAAGCAGCACATTTGGGGCTGAGTTTTTAGAGGTATTATTCACCCAGAAAAGACACAAAGTAGTAGATTTGGGGCTGAGTTTTTAGAGGTATTTTACACCCAGAAAAGACACAAAGCAGCACATTTGGGCCCCTCCTTCCTCACCCAGGGTGGAGGCGATGGCCTTGATCCTCTCCTCTGTCAGGGGAACCACGTTTGCAGAGCTCACACTGACCCTGGAACACAACAAGATAAAAGGATTCCTTTCTTCCCCTTATGTTTTTAACCTCCAAGAATGCAAAGGTGTGATAGGAACAAGGATACTCAACTGCTTCTCCAAGCCAAGGATTTCAGCTTTAAATCCCATCCTTTTTGTGGTGGCAACAGGACTGCCCCCAGCAACTCCAGGTTTGCACAAAACCTGCAATAAAAGTGAGAAATCTTCCTTGAAAATCCTGACCAACAGCACAACGTTTCTCCAAGAGCAGCTTGACAGTGCCTGGGAGCAGCCTTAGGATCGTGGAATGATAAAATCCCAGCGTGGATTGGGTGGGAAGGGACCTTAAATCCCATTTCATCCCTCACTGTCCCAGGCTGCTCTGGAAATCCATCCCAGGGTGGAATTTTTTCCCCAATGCCCCATCCAACCCTGCCCTCTGGCAAGGAGAAGTTATTCCCCATGGCTCCAGGCCCTCTCCATTTTTCCTCTTGGCATCTCCACAGCTCAGACAAGCTCAGACACGTTTGCTGAGACCTCTCCCTTCCTTCCTGCTGTGCTCCAAGCAACCTCCACAAACATTTCCTCGTTCCTCCTCACCTTGGCTGGCCACAGACGCCTCTTCCACTTGCAGAAAATGAACTCTTGGTCAGTCATGGCTGAGCTTCACGTGGAAAAGGGCAATGCCAAGGTGTTCTGAGGGAAAAAAAAAGGGAATAAAGGAGTCACCCACCTTTTTCCATTGTAGTCTTTGTTTTTTGAAGGAAATACAGGATTTAATCAAACATATTACTACAGTTATTATTGTTACCAGTGAAGGGATCACTGCACGTATATCACCCTACAGCTTCTCCAATATTATATCTTAAATTCCATTTTTCTGTAGAAGCTGTGGCTGCCTCATCCCTGGAAATATCCAAGGCCAGGTTGGACAAGTTTTGGAGCAACCAGGGACAGTGGAAGGGATGGGACTGGATGAGCTTCAGGTCCTTCCAACCCAAACGATCCCAGGATTCAAGAATTCCATAATTCCAGGAGCACAAGTGGCTCTCACTTTGTGAGGAAAACACTATCAGCAATTACACAATGCAGCCATGGGCCTGCCCAATCCACAGCTTCCTGCGACCAAACCCTAAACACAGGGAACTACACCCTCAAAATAACGCTCTGGATATTTTACACGTCGTTTGATGCCAATTTTTACAGACGATTTGCAACAGAAACCCGCGCAGAGCAGCCTCAGCCCCCTCAGGGCTTCCCCAAGGGCTTTAAAAAACCACATACTAAAGATCTCCCTGTACTTACAAGCTCCAGGTGCTGGGATGGCCGCGGCTCCGGGATCGCGGCCCTGCGGAGGGAGAGAAGGAGGGAGGGAAGGACAGAGGGACGAGGGGCCGTTAGCGGAGCTCGGAACAGCGGGGCCGGTGCGGGACCGGTGCGGGGCCCCCGTGAGGCGGCGCGGGCACAGCGGGAACCGCCCGGCCCCAAAAACCCACGTGAGGGGAGGGACGGGACCGCACGAACCCTCCCGGTACCGTGAGGGGAGGGACGGGACCGCACAAACCCACCCCACACCGAGAGGGGAGGGACGGGACTGCACAAACACCCCCGGTACCGTGAGGGGAGGGACGGGGCCGCACGAACCCTCCCGGTACCGTGAGGGGAGGGACGGGACTGCACGAACCCCCCCGGTACCGTGAGGGGAGGGACGGCACCGCACGAACGCTCCCACACCGAGAGGGGAGGGACGGCACCGCACGAACCCTCCCGGCACCGTGAGGGGAGGGACGGCACCGCACAAACACCCCCGGTACCGTGAGGGGAGGGACGGCACCGCACAAACGCTCGCGGCACCGTGAGGGGAGGGACGAGACCCTTCCCCAAACCGCCCTCGCTGAGGGGAGAGACCCCCAGAGTCCCGCACTCGGTGAGGGACAGGACAGGGCCCCCAAAGCCGAATCGGTGAGGGGAGCGACGGGACGGGACCCCCCGTACAGAGCTCCCTCCATTAGGGACGGGACCCCAAACCCCCCTCCGGGAGGGATGGAACGGTCCAAGCGCTCTGTGAGGGGACTGACGGGACCACCCCAAAATGCCTCGGGGAGGGGAGGGACGGGACCCCCTCAAAAATGCCTCGGTGAGGGACAGGAGCCCCCAAAAACGCCTCGGGGAGGGGAAGAACGGCACCCCCATGAAGTGAGGGGGAGCACGGGACCCCTCAACACCCTCCCTTCACAGGGGTCACCCCACAACTTCCCTGCTGAGGGCAACAACGGGACCCCAAAACGCCTCGGGGAAGGGAGGGACAGGGCTCCCCGCTTCGCCCGGTCAGAGGACGGGCGAGACTCCCAAACACAAGCCCGGTGCCGGTGATGGCCCCCAGACCCGCGTCTCGCCCCCAGATCCCGCTTTAAGGCCCGGGGGGCTTGGGAGTTGGGGGGGGCTCAGTTACCGTGCGCGCTCCCGACAACGCCGCCCTCCACAGGAGGGTCTGCGCACGCGCCGCGCGCGCCGCGCGGCACCGCCCCCCCGGACCAATCAGCGAGCGCCGCTTGGCGCCCCGCCCTCCTCGCCGAGGCCAAAACACGAGGCTCATCCAATCAGAGTGCGCGCTGCTGCCTTAGCCACGCCTACCCATCTTCTATTGGCCAGTTGGGCGGAAGCCGCTCCTAATCTGGGGAGGGCGGCATGGCAACGGGGAGAGTGACGTCATAGGCAGGAACTGTGACGTCATATGATGGTTTGGGCTGGAGCTGCGAGCCCGGCCATGGGCAGGGACAGTGTTGTGAAAAATGCGCATTTTATATTGGCTTTTAGTAAATATTAAAGTGAATATGATATGCGTTATGTTAGGGTTATGCTGTATTAATTTATGTATTAAATTATGCTGTATTGATTATTTAAGTAGTGTGTTAAATATAGTTTTAGGTTATAACATAATGTTAAAATAGAAACTATGTATGTGGGATTTTTTTTTTAAGAAAGGAATGAGGTACTCACAGCAGATAGCAGCCAATCTGTTGTTTTGAACATTTTAAAAGTTTAATAGTAATGAAATGGTTATAAAAATAGCAATATAATTAGAGTAATAATAATTTGGACAATTTGGATTAGGACAATATGAGACAATAAGAATAAAGAGTTGTGGATGTCTGGGTAGCTCTTTCTGGGTAAAATAAGCCCGAAAAAAGACACAGTTAACAGAGGGTTAACCCTTAAAAGCAATAATATTGTGCATATTCATATATCTCATACATGATGCATAAATTCCATTCAAACACAGGATTCTGTCTGGTCAGTGTCAACTTCTTCCTCTGAATCCTGAGGTGTCTTCATGGCTGAGCAAGGCAGGAATAAGTTAATTTTTTCTGATAATGGGGCAATAAATTCTTTTTCTCTGAAAGATTGAGGTGTCCTGTGCAAGTACCTCATTCCTTTAAAAAATATCCCACATACACAGTTCCTATTTTAACTACAAAAATTACCTTTTAACTACAAAACTACATTTACCCCACTATTAAAATGTTAATACAGCACTGCTAATCAATGCAACAAAATACATATAATAAATATCTGTGTAGAGCCACATCACATCCACTTTTCACAAACTGGTTGAACTACAACTTCCTAAAAAACTCAATTCCTTATCTGCTTAGAACACCAACCCATTCCATCCCAAATCTTTGGATTTTTAAGGAAAACAGCAAACACAGAGCCCACACTCAGAGGTTGGATGCTTTATTCACTGTCTCTACTTGGTCACCACCACACTGCAGCACTCACTCAAACACACTCTGCAAACAGACCAAAATTCACCTCCCCACCAGGAAACAATCCCCACCAGGAGTGCATTTTCCCCATCTTTAAATACCTGTGGAATAACAATAATAATAAATAAACTCCAGTTCTGGTTTGCTTTGCAGTTCCCTTCTTCATCCCACTGCTGGAGATAGTTTGTGTAATTGATTTCTCAACTGTAATTCCCATTTTATTGGGAATTCTGCAGCTGTTTCTCAGCCTCTCCCTGCTCTGCAGGCTCTGGGGGTGCCAGCCTGGTCATTAATCAGCATTTCATGTCAAAGGATAGAAAATAGTCTTTAAAACCTGGCTTGGGGGACAACAAGGCAGAGTTCAGGTCCCACAGAGACACAACACAGAGCTGGAGCTGAGCACCTTGCAAGGCTCAGCCCTCAGGGTTAGGAAAAGGAGAGGGGAAAAATGCCAAAAATGCAAAAAAAAAAAGGGGGGGAATTTCACTGTGCTGCAGAGTCCCACGGGATCAGAGGCTTCATTTCATCCTAGGACACCTCTCTGGGCAGCTGCTCCCCACAAAAGAGCAGCTCAAGTTCAAAAAGTGCAGCCCTGGCCAAAACCCCTCTTGAACACCCCCATTTCTCTGCTGTCTTTGGCTCCCCAAACCCCCCTGAGCTCCAGGATGGATCCTCACTCTGAGCTATTTTGATTTCTGTTTGTGCTGGAGAAAAACCCCAAATCCAATTTTCCTCCCCCTGCTCTGTCACCCTCAGGTCCGTCACTGCTGCATCACCTTTGGCAAAACATCCAATTTTGGGGGTTTTTTTTGCCCTCCCCACCCCAGCTGCTCAATTGTGCACCCCCATCCTGGGGGAGTGAACCTCCTGTATAAATTTGGTGGGATTTTTACCCTGAACACAGCATTCTAAGCCCAAAATGTGGGGGTGCAGGTGATGGTTGCTGCCTTGGGGCTCAACCTGCAATTCCCACATGGAATATGGCTTTTGCTGACTTACTCTGTATCAAAATTTGTAAATGGTTTGGTTATTCTTTATCCTGCCTTTAAAAAAAAAAAAATTCATTTTCAAGAAGTTTGTCTGCTGTTTTCATTAAAAAATAAAAATTAAAATGTATAAATGCACCGGCCTCCCTCGGGGAACAGCAGTTATGTGGCAAAATCTCACAATATTCAAATTCCTGTGTTAAAATGGTGTCAATTCTGACCGAGAACACCAAGGGGAGGCTGGACCAGCATTCCCAGACCCCACCACCACCAGCAGGGATCCACGGCAAGGCTGAAGGTGGGGAACACACCCAAAAAACACAACCCAGGGCTGGGGAATGACAAGGGGAGCACTGGCACGGGCTGTTCTCCAGAGAGGATTGAATATTTGGAGCTCCTAAACCCCTCCTAACACAGCAGCAGCCCCACAGCTGGGCTGGTGACAGCACTGGATGTGTCACAGCTACAGCAGAAAAATAAAAAAAAAAAAACAATTTTCAGGATTATTTACAGGAATCCCTTAAGGACAACTCGCTGCCTTTGCAGGGAAAGGTGGGAGGAATCCTGGTTGTGCCTCGATTTTTGGCATCTTCCCAAACCACTGCTGCAGAGTGGGAAGAAAAGTCACTGCAGTGTCCCCTCAGGTGGTGGGGACAGACACAGGGACAGCGAGGGGCCTGGCAGGACAGGACATGAGGATGGCCCAGAGCAGTGGCCAAGGCTCGGTGGTGTCACCTGCAGGGCCATTAACTGTCACAGGCAGGCCCTGGCACAGCCACTGGGCCCACATCGGGGTGGTCACTCTGGAACGCGGCCACCAGGCCTTTGGGGGGGTGGTCACTCTGGAATGTGGCGGGATTGTCACTGGAACGTGGCCACCGGGCCCACGGTGGGTTGGTCACTCTGGCACATGGACGTTGGGCCCATGGTGGAGTGGTTGCTCTGGAATGTGGCCACCAGGCCCTCAGTGGGGTGGTCACTCTGGAATGTGGCGGGATGGTCACTCTGGAACGTGGCCACCGGGCCCTCGGCAGTGTGGTCACTCTGGAATGTGGTGGGATGGTCACTCTGGAATGCAGCCACCGGGCCCACATCGGGGTGGTCACTCTGAAACGTTGCCACCAGGTCCTTGGCAGGGTGGTCACTCTGGAACGTGGCCATGGAGGCCACGGTGGGGTGGTCGCTCTGGAATGTGGCAGGGTGGTCACTCTGCACCATGGTGGGGTGGTCACTCTGGGCCATGGCCACCAGGCCTTTGGTGGGGTGGTCGCTCTGGAACGTGGCCACCGGGCCCTTCGCAGGGTGGTCACTCTGGAATGCAGCCATGGGGGCCCCGTTGGGGTGGTCACTCTGGAACATGGCAGGGTGGTCACTCTGGAACGTGGCCACTGGGCCCTTGGTGGGATGATCACTCTGGAACGTGGCCACCGGGCCCACATTGGGGTGGTCACTCTGGAACGTGGCAGGGTGGTCACTCTGGAATGGGGCCACCGGGCCCACATTGGGGTGGTCACTCTGGAACGTTCTGAGCTCTGTGCCGGCCCCGGGGCCGCCGTTTCCCGTGGGCTGGGCCAGGCCCCGGGGTCCCCCCTGGCCGCGGCCGCTGCGGGAGCAGTCGTGGTGGCCGTGGTTGCCCAAGCGGCTGGAGGCCACCACGGCCTTCATGGCAGCCTGGGATGGAGGCAGAGAATCAGGGAATTGTGGAATGATCCGAGGGGATCGCCCAGCACAAATCCTGGCCTGGCCCAGGATGCCCCAACAATCCCACCTCAACCATCCCACCCTCACAATCCCACCCCAACAATCCCTCTCCCACAATCCCATATCCCAAAAATCCCACCCCAAAAAGTCCCATACCCACAATCCCACCCCAACAATCCCATCCCAAAAATCCTGCCTCAAAAATCCATTCCCCACAATCCTATCCCAAAAATCCCATCCCCACAATCCCACCCCCAACAATCCAGCCCCCACAATGCCATCCCAAAAAATCCCATCCCCACAATCCCAATCATACCCCAACAATCCCACCCCAACAATCCCACCACCAACAATCCGGCCCCCACAATCCCATCCCCACAATCCCAATCATACCCCAACAATCCCATCCCCACAATCCCACCCCAAAAATCCCACATCCCCACAATTCCATGTCCCAAAAATCCCACATCCCCACAATCCCATCCCAAAAAATCCCATCCCCACAATCCCAATCATACCCCAACAATCCCATCCCCACAATCCCACCCCAAAAATCCCACATCCCCACAATTCCATGCCCCAAAAATCCCACCCCTACAATCCCATCCCCAAAAATCCCACCCCAAACTCCTGCAGCTCTGGCAGCCTCAGATTGAGGAAATTCAATGCCCAGCACCCTTGGGGGAGGAACCTTCCCTAAAATCCATCCCAAAAATCCCCTGACACTGCTCCAAACTGTCCCTTGGGATCCAAGTGGGTGTTGGCACAATTCTGCCCTTCCAGGCCATGGATGGGGACAGTTGTCTGTCACTTTGATTTTTTAAAATTTTCTAAGTTTTTTGATGTTTATACATTTCCGTAACAAACTTTTCCACGCCCTTTTTGTAACTAACTCATAATTTTGCATTCTTTTATGGAAGAAGAGGAATTTGATAGGCTGTTGGTTTGTTTAGTGTCTTTGGAGAGGTGGCATTTTTACTTTTTAATCCACTGCAGCTTTTAGAAATCTATTAATTGTTCGATTGTTCGAGACAGAAAAT
This sequence comes from Melospiza georgiana, assembly GCF_028018845.1. NCBI lineage: Eukaryota > Metazoa > Chordata > Aves > Passeriformes > Passerellidae > Melospiza > Melospiza georgiana. The sequence goes on along the minus strand of NC_080455.1, from coordinate 5,387,588 downwards.
GAAATTTCCTTTCAGGTGTCCCCTCCTGACCTTCAGTTTCCTCCTGGCGTTGAATTCCTGCAGTTTCCTCTGCGTGCTGTCCATGTGAGCGAATTTTGCTGCTTTCCCAGTGACCCAGGGGTGCTGCAGGGCCTGGTGAACCGTCAGCCTCTTCTGGGGATCCAAAACAATCAATTTCCTCACCTGAAAGCAGCAAAAACCGCTGATTTTTTGTTATTTTGTAGTAATTCGCGGTAAAATAAGGGAGATTATAATTAATATGTAACATATAAATCATAAAATCAAATAAATAATCAAAATAATTGTAATAAATCCTAAAATTTATCATAATAAATCATAAAATCAATAATAAAAATAAGGAAGAAATAAAGAAAAATAAATCAGAAATAAAATAGAAAGAAATAAAATTAATACTAAAATCAATAATAAAAAGAAGGAAGGAAGGAAGGAAGGAAGGAAATAAAATAGAAAGAAATAGAAAATATAAATGAAATGAAATGAAGTTAATCATAAAATCAATAACAAAAATAAGGAAGGAAGGAAGGAAGGAAGGAAGGAAGGAAGGAAGGGAAACAAATAAGAAGCAAAATGGAAAGAAATAGAAAATAGAAATAGAAAGAAATAAAATTAATCATAAAATCAATAATAAATTAATAAATATTTTTAAAAATCAGACCAATAAATGAAATAAATTAATCATAAAATCAATTATAAAAATAAGGAATAAATAAAGGAAATTAAAGAAAGCAAGACTGCATCATAGTAAAGAAATAAATAATAAATTCACATGAAAAAATAATTAATAGAAAAGTGGGGGAAATAAATTTAATTAGATAAATATATGCAGAAAATACATGAAAATAAAATAATGAAATGCAAGAAATAAAAAATATGTGGTTAATAAATGAAAAGATATAAACAAAAGCAATAAATAGATAAAAACAAAATCATAAAAGAAGTGAAACCAATAATGAAAACAGTGACAAATAAATGAAAATTTGTAGTAAATAAATGAAAACTTGTCATAAATACATAAACATAAATCCATAAACAAACAAACAAATAAATAAATAAATGTGATAGATAAATAAATAAAATTAAAGAAATTAATAAATTGATAGAAATTAAATCATAAAGTAAACAATCAAAATGTTATAAATAAATACAGTAATTAATAAATAAAGGGATCAAAATGAAATCATAAAAGAAATCATAAACATGTGGAGGAAATAAATAAAACTGAATAAATTAAGAAATAAAAATAAAGTAAGGGAAAAGAAAAGGGGAAAAGGGAAGGGAAGGGAAGGGAAGGGAAGGGAAGGGAAGGGAAGGGAAGGGAAGGGAAGGGAAGGGAAGGGAAGGGAAGGGAAGGGGCAAAATGATGTAAAATAAAATAAAGTAACAAAATAAATAAGATAAAAATAAAATAAAATAAAGTAAAATAAAATAAAATAAGAAATAAAAATAAAGTAAGGGAAAAGAAAAGGGGAAAAGGGAAGGGAAGGGAAGGGAAGGGAAGGGAAGGGAAGGGAAGGGAAGGGAAGGGGTAAAATGATGTAAAATAAAATAAAGTAACAAAATAAATAAGATAAAAATAAAATAAAATAAAATTAAATTAAATTAAATTTAATTTAATTTAAAAAAATAAAAATAAAGTAAGGGAAAAGAAAAGGGGAAAAGGGGAAAAGGGAAGGGAAGGGAAGGGAAGGGAAGGGAAGGGAAGGGAAGGGAAGGGAAGGGAAGGGAAGGGAAGGGAAGGGGTAAAATGATGTAAAATAAAATAAAGTAACAAAATAAATAAGATAAAAATAAAATAAAATAAAATAAAATAAAATAAAATAAAATAAAATAAAATAAAATAAAATAAAATAAAATAAAATAAATAAAAGTTACAGTTTCCCAAGCCCAGCAGTGCCTCACTCACCAAGTCCTTGGCGTTTGGGGACACCTCGTCCCACCAGGGGGACACGAACTCGTAGTCGCAGGTGAGGATGCGGCCGTACATGTACTGATCCCCCCGCGGGTCAAAGAAGGGCTCGAAGCCACAGAGCCTGGGGGGACAGAGCCGTGGGACAGCTGGGACAAACCCTGCCACCCCCCTGCCACTGTCACACCCTCCGGAAAATCCCTGACCCAGGATTTCCTCTCCTGCGAAGCTGAGAAGCCTCAGAGAAAATGAAAACAGCAATTGTCTGATTGCTTCTCCTGTGGTTTGCTGCTCCGGAATGTGGCTGGAGGTTGTTTAGCAATTAGTCATTGTTTGATTGGTTCCATGTGAATTTATTTTACTTAATGAGCAATCACAGCCAGCTGTGTCAGAACACTGGAAAAAAGTCACAGGTTTTCATTATTGTTCTTGTTAAAATTTCTGTCTGTGTCCTTTATTCTTTAGCATAGTTTTAGGGTAGTATTCATTAATATAATATAAATATAATATAATATAATATAATATAATATAATATAATATAATATAATATAATATAATATAATATAATATAATATAATATAATATAATATAATATAATATAATATAATATAATATAATACAATAGTATAGTATAGTATATAATATATAATGTAATAGTATAGTATTGTATAGTATATAAAAGTATATAAGAGTATATAATATAATAGTATATAATATTATATAATATAATAGTATATAACAGTATATACACTATTATTATATACATATATTATATTTTATATCATATAATATATCAGATCATATAATATAATTATAATATTATAATTTATTATAATATTGTTATGATTAAATGATAATAAATTATAACTTAATCTTAATTATAAAATTAATTATAAACTTATAATAATTTAATTATATAAAATTTGTTATTATAAATGATATATTAATAAGATTTTAATACACTATAATTATAATAAAATTAGAATATTATAATATAATAGAATAATATGTTATAGTATATATAATATAAATATATATTATGGTATATACAATATTATATTATAAATATATATTATGGTGTATACAATATTATATTATAAATATATATTATATTATATTATATTATATTATATTATATTATATTATATTATATTATATTATATTATATTATATTATATTATATTATATTATATTATATTATATTATATTATATTATATTATATTATATTATATTATATTATATTATATTCCTTCTAAAAACATAGAGTCAAATTAATTTCCTCCTTCCTCCTGGGGACCCTCCAAATTCAACACCCCCCCCAGCAGGGACAGAGGGGACAAAGTCCCCCCTGCCGTGTCCCCTGGCTGTGACACTCACAGGATGTAGGTGATGACCCCCACGCTCCACATGTCCACCTCTGGTCCATAGGGACACCCGTGCAGGATTTCGGGGGCTGGAAGGAAAATTTGGGGGTCAAACACATCCATAAGGGGGTCCCAGTGGAGAAAACCCTGCTGAGCACTGGGATAAATGGGTGGAAAGGGGATAAATGGGGAGAAGAAGGGATAAATGTGGAGGAAAGGGGATAAATGTGGAGGAAAGGGGATAAATGTGGCTCTGTGCCAGCCAAATGTGGCACAGCCCCAGCTATTCCTGCACTGAGCTGTGCCCAGCCTCAGGTGGGGAAAACCCCCTGGAATGTCCCCCCCACCTCGATTTTCCACTCCCACAATGTCCCTCCCTCCCATCCCAATTTTCCTGTCCCCAAAATGTCCCTCTCACCCCAATTTTCCTCTCCCACAATGTCCCTCTCATCCTCCCACCCCAATTTTCCTGTCTCCAGAATATCCCTCTCTCCCACCCCAATTTTCCTCTCCCCAAAATGTCCCTCCATCCTTCCCACCCCAATCTTCCTGTCCCCACAATGTCCCTCCATCCCTCCCAGCCCAATTTTCCTGTCCCCAAAATGTCCCTCCCTCTCTCCCACCCCAATTTTCCTCTTCCCAAAATGTCCCTCTCTCCCCAAAATATCTCTCTCTCTTTTCCACCCCAATTTTCCTCTCCCAGAATGTCCCTCCCTCTGCCTTCCACCCCAATTTTCCCTCCCTCTCTCCTACCCCAATTTTCCTCTCTCCCAAATGTCCCTCCTCTCTCCCACCCCAATTTCCTCTCCCCAAAATGTCCCTCTCTTCCTCTCTCCTCAAAATGTCCCTCCCTCTTTCCCACCCCAATTTTCCTGTCCCCAGAATATCCCTCTCTCTCTCCCACCCCAATTTTCCTCTCCCCACAATGTCCCTCCATCCCTTCCACCCCAATTTTCCTTTCCCCTAAATGTCCCTCTCTCTCCCATCCCAATTTTCCTGTCCTCAAAATGTCCCTCCCACCCCAATTTTCCTGTCCCCACAATGTCCCTCTCTCCCTCACCCCAATTTTCCTGTCCCCACAATAATCCTTCATCCCTCCCACCCCAATTTTCCTCTCCCAGAATGTCCCTCCCTCTCCCTTCCACCCCAATTTTCCCTCCCTCTGTTCTACCCCAATTTTCCTCTCCCCTAAATGTCCCTCTCTCTCCCACCCCAATTTTCCTGTCCCCAAAATGTCCCTCCCACCCCAATTTTCCTGTCCCCACAATGTCCCTCCCACCCCAATTTCCCTGTCCCCACAATGTCCCTCTCTCCCTCCCACCCCAATTTTCCTGTCCCCACAATGTCCCTCTCTCCCTCCCACCCCAATTTTCCTGTCCCCCTCCCCTCTCACCGCAGTACCCCGGTGTCCCACACACGGTTTTCATGGTGTCCTGTTCATCCACGATCTTGGAGAGCCCAAAGTCACCTTGCAGGGACACAAGGGAGTGGCAGTGCCATCACGGAGGGGCACTGGGACCCCCTCTCATGCCAGGACCCCTGGCCAGGTCCCCAACCCACCGATTTTGAGGGGTGCATCGGGGGACAGGTCAGCATAGAGCAGATTCTCCGGCTTCAGGTCCCGGTGCACGACCCCATTCTCGTGCAAATACTGCAAAAAAAAGGAAAAGTGGGGTGTGAAAAGGAAGTGAATGGCCTCAGACAGAATTTGGGAGGTGACAGCAGCAATTGGGGACCTGTCACAAACTCGGGGCCAGCTCAGGAACAGCCACCACTGTGGTAAATCCATTTCCAGTCAGGATTTCCTGTTTTTTAAACCTTCCCATTGCCATGGAAACTGTGGGATGCAAAGCAGCCCTGACCTTCCTCCTCCCTCCTCTCCATCACCTCTGAGAGCAGATCCATCTTCTCCCAGTGGTGCCTTTGGAAGGGCAAGGGAGAGTGGAGAAATGAGGTGTTTGGGGTGGGGGCAGCTCTGGGTGCCTCTGCCCAGGGATATTTGGGACGGGGGCAGCTCCAGGCGCTGCTTCTCAGGGATATTTGGGATGGGAGCAGCTTTGGGTGCTTCTCCTCAGGGATATTTGGGATGGGGGCAGCTCCAGGCACTTCTTTTCAGGGATTTTTGGGATGGGAGCATCTCCAGGCCCTTCTCCTCAGCGATATTTGGGATGGGGGCAGCTCTGGATGCTTCTCCTCAGGGATATTTGGGATCAATGCAGTTCTGCGTGCTTCTCCTCAGGGATATTTGGGATAGGGGCTGCTGCAGACATTTCTCAGGGATATTTGGGATGGAGGCACCCCCAGGCCCTTCTCCTCAGGGATATTTGGGATGGGAGCAGCTCTGGATGCTTCTCCCCAGGGATATTTGGGATCAGTGCAGCTCCAGGCCCTTCTCCTCAGGGATATTTGGGATGGGGGCAGCTCCAAGCACTTCTCCTCGGGGATATTTGGGATGGGGGCATCTCCAGGAATTTCTCTGGGATATTTGGGATCAGGGCAGCTCTGGGTGCTTCTCCCCAGGGATATTTGGGATCAGTGCAGCTCCAGACCCTTCTCCTCAGGGATATTTGGGATGGGGGCAGCTCCAGGAATTTCTCTGGGATATTTGGGATCAGGGCAGCTCTGGGTGCTTCTCCTCAGGGATATTTGGGATCAGTGCAGCTCCAGATGCCTCTCCTCAGGGATATTTGGGATGGGGACAGCTCCAGGAATTTCTCAGGGATATTTGGGCTGGGGACAGATCCAGGAACTTCTCCCCGGGGATATTTGGGATGGGGAGCATCTCCAAGCATTTCTCAGGGAAATTTGGGATCAGTGCTGACAGTGCAGCTCCAGGCCCTTCTCCCCAGTGATATTTGGGATGGGGTCATCTCCAGGCCCCTCTCCCCAGGGATATTTGGGATGGGGCCATCTCCAGGCCCCTCTCCCCAGGGATATTTGGGGTGGGGTCATCTCCAGGCCCCTCTCCCCAGGGATATTTGGGATGGGGTCATCTCCAGGCCCCTCTCCCCAGGGATATTTGGGATGGGGTCATCTCCAGGCCCCTCTCCTCAGGGATATTTGGGATGGGGTCATCTCCAGGCCCCTCTCCTCAGGGATATTTGGGATGGGGTCATCTCCAGGCCTCTCTCCCCAGGGATATTTGGGATGGGGTCATCTCCAGGCCTCTCTCCCCAGGGATATTTGGGATGGGGTTATCTCCAGGCCCCTCTCCCCAGGGATATTTGGGATGGGGTCATCTCCAGGCCTCTCTCCCCAGGGATATTTGGGATGGGGTCATCTCCAGGCCTCTCTCCCCAGGGATATTTGGGATGGGGTCATCTCCAGGCCTCTCTCCCAAGGGATATTTGGGATGGGGTCATCTCCAGGCCCCTCTCCCCAGGGATATTTGGCTGCAGCCCCTCCCCATTACCGAAACAGCCTCCAGGATCTGCTTGACCACGTGCGCCGCGTCCCTCTCGCTGTAGAACCCCCTCTCCACGATCCTGTGGGCACACGGAGCCTTCAGCCCCCTCCATCCTCCTCCTCCTCCTCCTCCTCCTCCCAGGATCCATCCCCTGGAGCTGATCCTCACCTGTCAAAGAGTTCTCCCCCCGTCACCAGCTCCAGCACCAGCGCGATCTCCGAGGGTGTCTCGAAAATCTCCTTCAGCTTGATCTGGGAAAATGGATAAAAATGAAATAATAAAAGGAACAATGGCAATGTTATGAATGAATCAATGAAGGAATTAATAAATAAAGGGATACAAATGAAATAATGAAAGAAATTGATCTGGAAAATGGATAAAAATGAAATAATAAGCAATCACAATGTTATTAATTAATTGATTGAGGGATAAAAAATGAAATCATAAATGAAATAATATCCCTATGGAGGAAATAAATAAATAAATAAATAAATAAATAAATAAATAAAATGAAACTGGAAAATGGGCAAAAATGAGATCATAAAAGCAACAACCACAGTGTTATAGAAGAATAAAGTAATTAATAAATAAAGGGATAAAAATGAAATCATAAAAGAGATCGTGCCCATACGGAGGAAATGCATAAGTTAATAAATAAAATGAAATTAATAAATAAATAAAAATAAGTCAGACTGGAAAATGGATAAAAAGGAGATCATAAAAGAAACAACCACAATGTTATAAATAAAGTAATTAATAAATAAAAGGATAAAAATGAAATAATAAAAGAAATCATACCCATATGGAGAAAATAAATAAATAAATGAATAAAATGAATAAAACTGGAAAATGGATAAATAAGTGATCATAAAAGAAACAATCACAATGTTATAAATAAATAAAATAATTAATTAATAAAGGGATTAAAAATGAAGTAATAAAAGAAATCATACCCATACGGAGGAAATAAATAAAACTGAATAAATCAATAAATAAAAATAAAGTAAGGGAAAATAAAAAAGAAAAGAAAGAAAAGGAAGAAGGGAAGGGAAGGGTGACAGGAGGGATTTAGGAATGTGGGCTGTGGGATGCAGTGTGGTATTTTCCGGGGTCCCCCATTAAGGGGAGGAAATTATGAATCTGACTTCATGTTCTTAAAAGGCTAATTTATTATTTTATGGTATTATATTCTATATTAATATGTTATACTAAAACTATACTAAAGAACAGAGAAAGGATACTTACAGAAAGTTTAACAAGGTACTAAAGAAAAACCTGTGACTCTCCAGAGTCCCACACAGCTGGCTGTGATTGTCATGAAATAAAAACAATTCCCATGTTGGATAAACAATCTCCAACCACATTCCAAAGCAGCAAAGCGCAGGAGAAGCAACCAGAAAATTATTGTTTTCATTTTTCTCTGAGTTTCCCAAGAAAAGAAATCCTGGCTGAAGGGATTTTTCCAGAAAATGTGACAGTGCCAACGCAGGAATGCTGTGCTGGGAGGAGACTTTGACCACCAGGGAGGGTGGAAAGGGTTATTCAGAGCAAACATTTCCTTCCTCTGTTTGTTTGATTTTTCTTGATTTGTTTTCACCTGAATTTTTTTTAATTTTTTTTTGCAGCAGCCCCACTCACTTAACAGGGATTAAAGCTGAATGAGGGAATGTGCAGAGCCTTGATTGTCTTCTCATTTCTGAGCTTGTTTGGCAGAGAGCATTGGAATTTTGGAGGTCTGTGGGCACCTCAGAGCCTCCATCCAGCCCTGGGGTGTAACTCCAGCTGCATCCCATGGGATGGATCCTGGTCCTGCACACCTGGATGGATCCTGGTCCTGCACACCTGGGATGGATCCTGATCCTGCACACCTGGGAGGGGATGGATCCTGGTCCTGCACACCTGGATGGATCCTGGTCCTGCACACCTGGGAGGGGATGGATTCTGGTCCTGCACACCTGGGATGGATCCTGATCCTGCACACCTGGATGGATCCTGATCCTGCACACCTGGATGGATCCTGGTCCTGCACACCTGGGAGGGGATGGATCCTGGTCCTGCACACCTGGGAGGGGATGGATCCTGGTCCTGCACACCTGGATGGATCCTGGTCCTGCACACCTGGGAGGGGATGGATCCTGGTCCTGCACACCTGGATGGATCCTGGTCCTGCACACCTGGATGGATTCTGGTCCTGCACACCTGGATGGATCCTGGTCCTGCACACCTGGGAGGGGATGGATCCTGATCCTGCACACCTGGATGGATCCTGGTCCTGCACACCTGGGATGGATCCTGGTCCTGCACAACTGGGAGGGGATGAAGGAGAGCCAGACACACCCTGTGGGGTCACAGCCACTCTGGGATCAAGGCTCTGGAAATGTCCTGCAGCAGAAGAGGCACCAAACCCTTGTTTTCCTCCTGACTTTTTGTGATTCAGTTCCCTTTGTGCCTCCACAGCCCATCTGGAACTAACAATTCTCTCTTAAAGCAACGTCCAAATGCAATTTTTTTTCCCTTTTTTTTTTTTTTTTTTTTTTTTAATGGAAACCCAAGAATTTCATGCTTCTTAAGACTTTTGTGACACTGCGAATTTCATGGGGCTTTAATCATTCCCTTCCCAGGCTGGGTGACAAGCCTTGATCCCCCGCGGGGTGAGAGACACTATGTGGCAGCTTATTGCATTATAATAATACACAGAGCACTATAATTTTCCTATTAACTTCAAAAGTTTACAATCCTATTATCAGCCTCTGCCGAGGTCGGTGCTGCACGATAGCAGCAAATGATGGAGCAGAGCAGCTCCTCTTCAAACATCTCTTGAACCTGGGGATGAGCAGAACCCCATGGAAACCTCGGGGATTTAAATATTCCAACAGGATGGATCCTCCTCTGTGCTTTAAGGAGAGGGGAGGCTGGAAATTGGATTTTCTGTGGTGTTCCTGAGAGAAGCCTCTTCCCATCCACCTGGGCTGCTCCAGGTGTGTGATTGCCATCCCTGTGTCTGTCCAGATGGGCTGGGATGGGGGAAATGTCTCCATGGAAGAAGTTGAAGCACCAAAAACCACTGAAATACCCCAAAATGGGCCCACACCGAGCTGGCTGTCAATAATGGGGCAGAGCAGCTCCTCTTCAAACATCTCTTGAGCTTGGGGATGAGCAGAACCCCATGGAAACCTCGGGGCTGGATCCTCCTCTGTGATCTGAGGAGCTGCCTGGAGAGGGGAGGGCGAAAATTGGATTTTCTGTGGTGTTCCTGAGAGAAGCCTCTTCCCGTCCACCTGGGCTGCTCCAGGTGTGTGATTCCCATCCCTGTGTCTGTCCAGATGGGCTGGGATGGGGGAAATGTCTCCATGGAAGAAGCTGAAGCACCAAACAGTCCCAAAACCACTGAAACACCCCAAAACAGGCTGAGAGTTTTAGGGACAACCTGTCCGCAACGCTCTGTCCTCTTTATCTCTGTTTCTGGGATCTTTGGGATTTCTCTTGGCTCCATCTCTTGGCGTGAAGGTTTTGGGTTTCTGCAGAGAGCAAAACTCCGAGGATGGGCTGGGAGCAGCTGTGCCCAGGGTTTGAGGGGTGCTGCAGACACTGGCAACACAATGACCCGGTGATGTCCCAGTGATGTCCTGGCAATGTCCAATGATGTCCCAGTGATGTCCCAGCAATGTCCCAGCAATGTCCTGACCACAATCCCAACAGGAGCGGGGCCTGTCCCACCCCTCAGCCCCACAGCAGCTCCCAGGTGGTTTTTTTCTGTCTCATTTCCTTAACTCAGGTGTTCTCCAAGCTCCTTTTGCAGTTTCCCCACAGGAACCGTGCAGTTGGGAACGAGCCTTTTTTGGGGCTGGCATGCCCCCCTGGCATTCCAGAGGGGCTCTGCTGGATTAGGTCAGCTCCAACCCTGCTCCTGTTATCCCTGGAGTGCTGAGTGAGCAGGACACAGCCCCAGCCCTGCAGCCCTGGCCTCCCTTTTATCTCTGTGGCAGGATATTTTCCAGCCGGGCAATTTTCTGTGGGGTTCATTTGATCTCCTCGATGGAAACTGAGGTGGAAATCTCAAACCAGGGAGTGGGAAGGGGGAGGACAGGGGGGTCCTTTGGATAGCGTAGCTGAGAACTCAAATGAGCTGAAAGGAGCAGGAATTTCATGTGGCAGAGAGAGGGGCATCACCTGGATGCTGTGAGTGAGGCAGGGAGGGTTTTCCATGGGGTGACACCTTCATTTTACACCAAGACAGGATGAGGACAAGGACATTCCAGCCCTTCCCGCAGCACCAGAGTGAATTAAGGGTGCAAACCCACCCCCAGCAGCCAAAGGGAGGTGGCAGCTGTGTCCCCAGGGCCCTACTCACGATGTTGGGGTGCGAGAGGCGCAGCAGGACCCCGATCTCCGTCCTCACGATCTTCTTGTCAATCTGGGAATCGACAAAAACCGATTGAATTTTTTGAACTGCGTGACACAGACCTTGTGTCACCTGCACTGCCAGGCCTGGCTCTGGCTCCTCACATCACACCCAGCACGTTTTATATCTGCCCCAGAGCCCACCCCAAATCACTTTCGTCCATGTGGGACCCCCAGATTGTGGGAGCCATGCCCGGTGCCAGCCCCATGCCCATCCTGGTGCCAATGGGGAAGGGAGGAGAGACACCAGCACCCTCTCCCCAGCTCCCTGATGCCCCCCTTCCCATCCCCAGCCCCTCTCACCGTTTTCTTCAGGATCTTGGCAGCGTAGGGAGCTCCCGTGCCCTTCTCCTGGCAGCTGAACACCACCGAGGTGGCTCCCCTGGAGGGCAGAGGGACGTGAGGCTGGCACAGGGTCCTGCTCCCCCTGTGCCCCCCAGCAGCACCTTTGGCAGTGCCAGGCCCTGGGAGCTCAGCGTGGATTCATTCATTCCACTCTTCATGGATCCTGCTTTTCATGGATCTCCCTCCTCCTGCATCCCCCCATTCCTGAATCCCCCTCCTCTTCATCCCTGCACCCCTCCATTCCTGAATTCCCCTCCTGTACCACTCTCCTTCATCCCCCTCCTCCTGCATCTCCCCCAATTCCTGAATTCCCCCCCATCCCCCTTCCCTTCATCCCCACATCCTCCTCCTCCTGCATCCCCAAATTCCTGAATTCCCCTCCTGTACCCCTCCTCCTGCATCCCCACCCCCTCATCCTCCTCCAGCATCCCCCAATTTCTGATTTCCCCTCCTGTTCCCCTCTCTTTCATCCCTACTCCATATCCCCCCATTCCTGAATTTCCCCCCGTACCCCTTTCCTTCATCCCCACCCCACATCCTCTTCCTCCTGCATCCCCCAATTTCTGAATTCCCCTCGTGTACCACTCCCCTTCATCCCTGCATCCCCAATTCCTGAATTCCCCCCCATATCCCCTCTCCTTCATCCCCACATCCCCCAATCCCTGAATTCCCTTCCTGTACCCCTCTCCTTCATCCCCATCTCACATTCTCCTATTCCTGAATTTCCCCTCCTATCCCCATCCCACATCCCCTGCCTCCTGCATCCCCCA
>NC_080455.1:5327874-5370374 GCF_028018845.1 Melospiza georgiana | reverse complement strand
GCATCAGCGGCTCCCGCCTGGCTCGGCCGTGCCACCCCCCGGCCCGGCGCCGCCACTGCACCCCCCCGAGCCCCCCCGGGGGCCACGGGACCCGTGCGGTGCTCGGGGGGAGCCCGGGCGGCCCCGAATCCCCGCCCGCACCGGCAGAACCGGCCCCGCTGCGGGGAGCACCGGAACCCCCCCGGTGCCGCGGACCCCATCCCGCCCCGCACGCACCGGGGCCGCGCTGTGCCCCCCCCCCGAGCAGCCGGAACCGGGAACCCCCCCCCTCCTCACCTCTCCCGGTGTCGGGGGGCGCGGGCGCTGCCCGGAGCCGCCGCACGGTGACGCCGTCGCCCACCGGATGGGAACGGGGGGGCCGGGGGGGAAACGGGGAGGTGGGAGGGGATGGGATTGGGATTGGAGAGGGATTGAGGTACGGGGCTGGGCTGGGGATGGGCTGGGGATGGTGGGAATGGCACTGGGAGTGGCACTGGGAATAGCGCTGGGAATGGTGGGAATGGTACTGGGAATGGTGGGAATGAAACTGGGAATGGTGGGAATGGCACTGGGAGCACTGGGAATGGCACTGGGAATGATGGGAATGAAACTGGGAATGGTGGGAAAGAGATTGGGAATGGCACTGGGAATGGTGGGAACAGAGAATGGCCCTGGGAATGGCAGGAATGGCACTGGGAGTGACACTGGGAATGGCAGGAATGGCACTGGGAATGGCACTGGGAATGGTGGGAATGGCAGGAATGGCACTGGGAATGGCAGGAATGGCACTGGAATGGTGGGAATGGTGGGAATGGCACTGGGAATGGTGGGAATGGCACTGGGAGTGACACTGGGAATGGCAGGAATGGCACTGGGAATGGTGGGAATGGTGGGGATGGCACTGGGAATGGTGGGAATGGCAGGAATGGCACTTGGAATGGTGAGAATGGTGGGAATGGCACTGGGAATGGCAGGAATGGCACTGGGAATGGTGGGAATGGCACTGGGAATGGCACTGGGAATGGTGGGGCCCAGCCGGAGGAGGAGGATGAGCAGTGGAGGTGAAGGGTGAGATGGGATCAGGCATGAGTGGGTTTAGGGTGGGATTGGGATTGGTGGTGGTGCCAGGAACAGGGAATGGAGATGGGATGAGATTGGGCAGGGCTGGGACTGAGAATGGGATGGGAGTGAGGATGGGGATGGGATGGGATGGGATGAGATGGGATGGGATGGGATGGGATGGGATGGGATGGGATGGGATGGGATGGAAATGGGGATGGGATGGGATGGGAATGGGGATGGGATGGGATGGGATGGGATGGGATGGGATGGGATGGGATGGGATGGGATGGGATGGGAATGGGGATGGGGATAGGGCCAGGGTGAGACTTGGATTGGGATTGGGGCCGGGAACAGAATCAGAATGGACGCAGGATTAGAGAAGGAGATGGGACGGGGCCAGGGATGGGATGGGAGTGAAGATAGGGCTGGGAAAAGGACAGGAATGGGGCTGGAATGGGGCCAGGAACAGAGTGGGAGTGGGGATGGGGTTGGGTGCTGCTGTCCCTGTGTCTGGGGCCACCCACACTGCCAGGGAGCCCATGGGGTGTTGTGTTCCCCATAGCAAGGGGAGCAGGAAATCCCTCCTGAACATCCCAGGCAAGGAAACAACAGAATTTCCAAGGCAAGGAACAGATTTTCCAAGGCAAGGAAACAACAGATTTCCATGTTTTTCCATTAAGAATTGGAAATAAGGAGAACATCCCAGTGACCCTCCAGTGGGACTGAGGGGCAGACAGGCCCTGAGGATGCTTCAGGCGCCCCCAAATCCCTCAGCACAAACAGGAGACCCCCCCAAAAGGCCCCGCCATGAAGGTCTCACCAGCAGGAAACATTCTCCTTGTCATGGGCTCCCCGAGTATTTATTAGAATATTTTATCATATCTGAGGGAGGCAAACTCAGCCCTGCTTGATCTCCTCCAGTTGCAACTCCCTTTTGAAAGGGATGTTCTCCGTGCAGGGAGTGACCTGCTCCGTGAATAAATTGACTCTGCCTCCGTTCTCTCCCTGTCCTGCAATGTTGTGGAGACAAGGGTGGGCTGCAGAGGCTGCTTGGCATAATTAATATTTATCATATTTATCACAAGCACAATCCCCCCCCCCGTTCATCCCCAAAGAGTGGGGGGCTGCCTTGGCAGCTCCTTCCCTTTGGAAATCTCATAATTGGGCTCTTAATTAGGGCTCCAACCCCCCCTGGCACCCACAGGCACCCGTGGATGGGCATGGGATGGACAGAGGGGAATGGGGGTGGGAATAGGGCATCCCCCGACCCCTGCACACCCCAAAACCCCCGTGAGGTGAGGGGTGCCCTTTACAGGAGCTGTCCCAACCCAGGACACGTCCCCAAGGTGCAGATCCAGCTGCTGGCAGCAGGAATTGCCCCATTCCCTGCCGGGCTGGTGGGACGCTGGGGCTGGATCCGCGCCTCCAGCCTTTTGTCTGCGGGAGAGGAATTAATTATTTTGTTCTCTCATTACCCCGGACTAAAAAATCCATTTCTGAGCGGCATAAATTTCGGTGCCCTGAAGTGGCTATTTTAACATCCCGGGAAACATTTCTCTCCCTCCCTCGCCCTTTTCCCAATCATCTCTGTCTCATTGGCAGCCATCGATGTTCCGGATGAAGCACAAGATGGAGGGACATTATCCAAACCCGGCAAAACGGCCTTTTCTGGGTGGAAAATGGGATGGAGATGCTGAAACGGGGTCCCCACAGTCTCCCCAAACCCCCCGGGATGGGGGTCTGGTGCGAAGAGAGAGCAGAGTCTGAGAACGGCCCCACCACGGGGGTGTGCTGCTCAATTGTTTGGAACATAAAATGGAAATTAATACATGGGGTGACCCCCCCACGGCATCCCCCCCTTCCCCCCAGCGCCGCTCGCCTCGTTAATTGAACGGCGCGAAGCAAATGAGGTCAGAGCTCACTTGAGCCAGACAAGGACACGGGAACACGCGAGGCAGGGCTGTACCTGCCCGTGTTTAGCATTCCTGCCGGGATCCGCTCATTAAAAACCTAAAAGGCGGCTTAAGCATCCCATTAGAGCCGAGCCGGGCTCCGCAGCCTTCCCTCGCTGAGGTTTGCGGGCAGAGCCGGGCACGGGGAGGGGGTTTGCGGTTCCTGCCCCATTGCCGGCTCTTTGGGGGGGGTTTGGAGCGTTTTTGGGGGTTCCAGGGGCAGGAGAGGTGCTGGAGCATCCCAAACCCCGTGCCTGGGTCAGGGCCACCCCTGCCTCATCATTCCCCGTTCTTTCCAAGGAGATTCCCTCAGCCAGGCCTTGGGAACAGCTCCCACGCCGTGCCTCAGTTTCCCCAGCTTGGGCAGGGCCTTGGCTGTGGGTGCTGAGCGTTCCCATTTTCCAGGTGTGCCCAGGGGTGTTCTGGCTCCATCCCCAGCTGTGGGGTCAGGCCCTGCAGGTGCTGCCCCAGCCCTGGCTGGCCATGGATTTTGGGATTTTGGGATTTTGGGATTTTTTCACCAGGATTTTGGGAAGAGGATCCTGTGGGATGCCTCCCAGTGTCCCCTCACCCAGGACAACCCAAAGGGCTCTGTGCCAGGGCTGTGGGCACCGATCCCATGGGATGCTCCGTTCCTGTGGCACTGATGCTGTCCCTGCTCCAGGGGCCAGCTGGGGACCCCACTCCCTGTGTCCCATCCCAAACAGGACCCCAGCAAGTGGCAGGCACTCTGAGCCGCTCTGGAGCCGCTCAGTGCCCCAGCCAGGAGCACCCACACCTCGAGGCTTCTCTCAGGTGCCACCTTGTGCCACCTCCTCAGGGCTTTGTCTTCCCCAGCTGCTCCATCCTCATCCCAAGGAGCCAACCCAGCATCTCCTCTTTCCAGAGGAGGCTCAGCCATCCAGCATTCCCTCTTTCCCAGCATCTCCCTACATCCTCCTCCACTTCCTCCCTCTTCCCTTTCTCCCTCTCTCTCTTTTTTATTTTATTTTTTTTTTTTTTTTAAGACAAGAAATGAGTTGTCTTCCCGCAGATGTGACTAAAAGCACTCTGGAAATGTCAGCCACTGCTGGAAAGGGACCCAGATAACATTTAGCTTTAGGTAAGAGAGTAGATTTTCTCTGCACTAATTCATATTTATAAGCTCTCGTGTTCCCGGGGAGAGCGCGGCGCTGATGGCACTCGCTGATTGCCAGCGCGCGGAGCAGGGAATTGTTTTCATATCCAAGATTAAAGAGTGCTTTCTGCTCCCAGTGGCACCTGTGTATTTACACTGGTCATTCTCAATTCATTCTTATAAGATTAAGACTGGAAATGGGAAATGGTTATAAAGTGCTGAGCCCGGAGGGGTCGGGGGACGTGACGGGGACGGGGCAGAGCCCGGACACTGAACTGGGAGCAGCCATGGGGGCTCTGCTCTCCCAGGGTGGGAAAAGTCCGTCCAGAGGGAAATTCCTCATCCAGATCCCATGGGATGGTCACTCTGAGTGACCCCAGCAGGGATGGATGAGGATGGATGGGGATGGTTGTGGATGGAATGAGATGGATGGGGATGGATGGGGGCAGAGCCTGGACCCTGCACCAGGAGCAGCCACGGGGGCTCTGCTCTCCATGGGTGGGAAAAGTCTGTCCAGAGGGAAATTCCTCATCCAGATCCCATGGGATGGTCACTCTGAGTGACCCCAGCAGGGATGGATGAGGATGGATGGGGATGGATGGGGATGGATGGGGATGGATGGGGATGGATGGGGATGGATGGGGATGGATGGGGATGGATGGGGACAGAGCCTGAACACTGTACTGGGAGCAGCCACGGGGGTTCTGCTCTCCAGGGTGGGAAAAGCCCGTCCAGAAGGAAATTCCTCATCCAGATCCCATGGGATGATCACTCTGAGTGACCCCAGCAGGGATGGATGAGGATGGACATGGACAGTGAGGTTGGCATGGATGGATGGATGGAGTTGGACGGCTGGAGCAGTGTGGACAGCAGGATGGACACCGACTCACCACAGATTAGCTGAGAGCTTTATTTCTATTAAGATTAGGTAAAAGATTTATTTCTATTAAGATTAGGTGAAAGATTTATTTCTATTATGACTCGCTGGAAGATTTATTTCTACTATTATTATTTTTCAACACATCCCGGGGTTTGTGTCAGCTGATTAAAAGCAAACAAGTAAAGCTCCTCTTCTCCGTGGCGGATCAAGGATTTGGGAACTTTTAGAGCTTTATTTAGTTTTTCTCTGTTTTATTTAATTTTTTTTTTTAAATCGTGTTTGTGAAGTGGCTGAGCAGCTCCAGAGAGAGTTGGAGTGTAAATATGGGGGGAAAGGGAAAAAAAATACCAAAAACCCTGGGTTGTGTCAGGGATTGAGGGGTTGGAATTAGGGGGAGGAAAGGGGCAAAAAAAAGAGGGAGGAGGCGGTGGGGGATGCAGGAGGGGTTCGGGGTGGAAAGGGAAAAAGGCGAAAGGAGAAACAAGACAATGGCAGAAGGCACCCCGGGGACTTCCTGAGAGGTTTTAGAAATTCAAAATACGCCTTAGAGCCTCAAAGCTGTGTCAGTCACAGCCCCGGCGCAGGGATCACTAAGGCTGCGGCCAAACAATACCAGATTGTGTGAGGAAGGTGGGAAAATCGGGGGTCTCAGCGGCTCCCGCTCACACCAGCGGTTCCGCCCGTCAAGCACGCGTTCCACATGAATCAATTCTGGACAGAGCCGCGGCATAATCCCCGCCAGCCTCGCTATGACAACTTGAAGGAGAATTCGGCGGCTGAGTGACAGCAGACGGAGAACTGACAAGGCAAAAGGCCGCAGGACTTTCCTGCCCTTTTTTCCCCTTTTTTTTTTTCTTTTTTTTTTCTTTCTTTTTTCTTTTTTCCCTTTCATTCTCCCTTTTCCCCCCCCCACCCTATTCCCCATCCCAGGAACTTTTCCCGGGCGGCTCCTCGAGGCGCACACGTGTCCCTGTGCTGCTGCTGGGGGCTTTGCTCCCTCCCTGCAGCCCCTCTGCCCTTTCCTTGCTCCCAGGGACCCTTCCCACAGCGGGATGCTCGGGGCTGTGGTCACCTCTGCCACCCAGACGGTCACAGGGGACGCGGGGCTGTGACCTCCAGCCAGGGTGTTGGTGACAGAGGACACGTGGCGCTGGCACTCGGCTGCAGCTGCAGCACAGGGTGGTGGGACCCCCAAACTGGGGGCTCACAGCATCCCCCTGTGGGGCTGGATGGAGCCTGGAAGAGCAGAGTGGCTCCCCCAGCCCGGCCAGCGAGGCTTTAATTACTCCAGGCTCATTATTAGAGAGGTGTAATGAGCCCTGTGGGTTTTCCAGTTTATCCTGGGCTGTGGTCACCCATGTTGGGGGTGTTTGGAGGTCGTGCCAAATTCCACCCCTGACCCAGGGGACGTTGGCATCACCCACTGCATTGTGCCAGCAAAGCCACCAGCAGAGCCAGGGCTGGGGTAGAGTCCTGGGGGTGTTTCTGGGGAGGGGAGCAGCACCCCTGAGCAGCTCCAAGCCAATATTTAAAGATTCCAGTGGTTAAAGCTGCTCCTCCATCCCCGCAGCTGAAAGGAGCACTAATCACCTGCCCGCGCCACCCCCCGCGCTCCCGCCTCGTTAGGTAAACGAGTGTATTATTAATAATCATATCAAGGATAAAAAGTGCTTTTGTCACCTTTGGATCCCGCTCCTTCCCGGGCTGCCCTGTTCCGGTTCCACATGCCTGCTCAGCGAGGAAGGAGGGAGAAAGGAAACTAATTAAAAATTGCCAGTGTCTTATGTCGGAGCGTTTGGGTGCGTTGGGTGGTGAAAGACGAGCGGCTTGTTGCAAGAAAATCAATTTTACAGTTACAGGAGCAGAATAAATAGAGGTGGTGCGTTAAGGCAGGAGGATGAGCGGCCCCTGAGGGCTCCGGCTCCGCGGGGATACGGAATGAGCCAGCCCGGGATGCTCCGGGTGTCCCCACCCCATCCCGCAGCATCCCAGCTCCATTTTGCTCACAACCTGGTGGAAAAACCACAAAAACTGCTCCTAAATTCAGGCTGGGTGCTGCAAACGGGGCAGAAATTAGGGAATTTTTTACAGGAAATTAAGAATTGGGACCCAAAAGCCACCCAGAGCATGGCTGGGAGGTGCACTGGGATTTAGGGGGGTGGTCACCTCATCCCGACCCCGGGCAGCCCTGGCACGTCCCAGCCCCTGCTCGGAATCCATTCCCATCCCCGCCGCACGAGGCTCCATCTGTATTTTATTCCTCTCGCCTCTCCGCAGGCCTGTGGCTAAAATCTATTGCTGTCGTGCAGGATCTCATTGTCTTTTTGGGGTCAGGGAAACGGCGAGGCAGCCAATTCCCCTTGGCGGGGGGGTTAAACGCTGCTGGCCCCGCTCAGCCGTCCCGCGGGGGCCCCGATGCCTGGGAATGAGGGAGCAGCAGCCGGGGGTCCCCGACCAAAATGACTTTTATGCTAAACGGGATGCGGGAGGGCTGGAGCCGCTGGGAGCGCCTCGGGATCTCGCTGCTGCTTCCAGAGGCATCGCCCGGGACCCCTCCTGCTCCTCAATCCCTTCCCAGCTCCTCTTCACATCCCTTTTTCGCCCTTCCTGGCCCGGCTGGGCTCGCTGATCCTTTCCCAGCCTGATTCCAGCCCCATCAGATCTGTCTGTCCTTTACTCGTGGACATGGCGATCCCTAATCCTCAAATCGTCCCTCGCCGGTTTTACATCCATCTCTAAGCTCCTCATAATAGATTTGTTTAAAAAAAAAGGAAATAAAAACCCTCTGTGGGTTATTAGGGGATGGTTTGGTTTTAATTGAAAAGTAGCCAGAGAAGAGGGGCTGGATTTGGATCCTGCTCGGTGAGAAGGACGGGACAAGTTTATCCCAAATGTTACAAGCATCCCTTTGCTGGGAAATAAAGGAGGGAAGGAGCTTGTGAGGGGTCAGGGAATCCCCAAGTGGGGTCAGGGGGTCCCCAGAGCGTTGTGTGCAGGGACAGAGCCCACTCCATGCTGTGGATCCCTGGATGGAGTTTGCTGGAGCTGCTCAGCTCCCAAAATGTCCCTGGAGTTTGCTGGGCTGGGATTTTTTTTGACCAGAAGCTGCCTGGAGCAGGCTCTGGCCTGAGGAAAGGGAGGTCTCTGGGTGAATCAGCATTTCCGAGCTGTGCCAGGCATCCCAAATCCCCGCTCTCCATTAGCACCTAATAAAAACGCGGCTAATTAGGAATTAGCGCCGGGATGAAAATGTTTTGGTTTGTGCTCCCCGGGAGCTGCTCAAACCCCTCGGCCAATTTGGAGCAAAGGATGGACAGCATCCCTCGGCCCCAGGGCCAGCGAGGGGGGACAGAGCTGGGGACACCCAGAGATGGGAGAATGAAGAGCTGGGGACATCCAGAACTGGGAGAATGCAGAACTGGGGGCACCCAGAGCTGGGAGAATGTGGAGTTGGGGGCACCCAGAACCCAGGGCAGAGCTGGGGGCACCCAGAGCTGTGAGAATGCAGAACTGGGAGCACAGAGAGCTGAGAGAATGCAAAACTGGGGGCACCCAGAGCTGGGACAATACAGAACTGGAGGCACCCAGAACCCAGGGCAGAGCTGGGGGCACCCAGAGATGGGAGAATTAAGAGCTGGGGACATCCAGAACTGGGAGAATGCAGAACTGGGGGCACCCAGAGCTGGGAGAATGTAAAACTGGGGGCACAGAGAGCTGAAAGAATGCAAAACTGGGGACATCCAGAACCCCGAGCAGAACTGGGGGAACACAGAGCTGAGAGAATGCAAAACTGGGGGCACAGAGAGCTGAGAGAATGTAGAAATGGGAGCACCCAGAGCTGGGACGATGCAGAACTGGAGGCATCCAGAACCCAGGGCAGAACTAGGAGCACCCAGAGCTGTGAGAATGCAGAACTAGGAGCACCCAGAGCTGGGAGAACGTGGAGCTGGGGGCACCCAGAGCTGGGAGAACACAGAACTCTGGGCATCCAGAGCTGGGAGAATGCAGAGCTGAGGGCATCCAGAACCCAGAGCACAGCCGGGAGCACACAAACTTGGGGACACTCAGAATTTGGGGATCATCAGGACTGCACTGCACAAGGGATCCTCCCACGAGGAATCCCTGCACGAGGCACTTTGGGATCAGCAGCATCCCCAGATGAGCAGATGCTGCCCACACCAGCTGTGTGAAGGGCACAGCGGCTGCCCTGGTGCCACAACCCCTGCCCAGCGTGGCCCTTTTGGGGTCCCAAAGCCTCCTGGGCCACCAGGATCAGCCCCAGGCTGGCACGGGCTGGGCTCAGAGCTCGTTGTGGATTCACGGCACTCCCCGGCACAAATGGGTTTAAACTACCTTAAGTGTTTCAGCAGGGAACTGGCGCTGGCGGTGTAACACTGTATTACCACAGCATTAGGAGTGAAGTATTGATCCTAATCCCCTGGTTCAAAAATAGGATTATCAGAAGGGGAGGGGAGGGGAAGGAGGGAGGGGGTGCGGGAGGATCCCCAGCCCCAGCCCCCGGAGAGCCGGTCCTGCGGTGAGGGGAGAGGTTGGGGCACGGGGGTGGCACCGGGGGGATCGGGGGGGTATCCAGGGATCCATCAGGGCAGTATCCAGGTGTCCATCAGGGCTGTACCCAGGGATCCATCAGGGCAGTACCCAGGGATCCATCAGGGCAGTACCCAGGTACCCATCAGGGCTGTACCCAGGGATCCATCAGGGTGATATCCAGGCACCCATCAGGGTGGTACCCAGAGATCCTTCAGGGTAGTACCCAGGTATCCATCAGGGTGGTACCCAGGTACCCATCAGGGCAGTACCCAGGGATCCATCAGGGCGGTACCCAGGGATCCATCAGGGCGGTACCCAGGTACCCATCAGGGCGATATCCAGGTACCCATCAGGGTGGTACCCTGGGATCCATCAAGGGGGTATCCAGGGATCCCTCAGGGCAGTACCCAGGTACCCATCAGGGCTGTACCCAGGTACCCATCAGGGCTGTACCCAGGGATCCATCAGGGTGGTACCCAAGGATCCATCAGGGTGATATCCAGGTACCCATCAGGGCAGTACCCAGGGATCCATCAGGGTGGTACCCAGGGATCCATCAGGGTGATATCCAGGTTCCCATCAGGGCAGTACCCAGGGATCCATCAGGGTGGTACCCAGGTACCCATCAGGGCAGTACCCAGGGATCCATCAGGGTGGTACCCAGGTATCCATCAGGGCAGTACCCGGGTATCCATCAGGGCAGTACCCAGGTACCCATCAGGGCAGTACCCAGGTACCCATCAGGGCGATATCCAGGTACCCATCAGGGCAGTACCCAGATACCCATCAGGGCTGTACCCAGATACCCATCAGGGCGATATCCAGGTACCCATCAGGGTGGTACCCAGGGATCCATCAGGGCAGTACCCAGGTACCCATCAGGGCTGTACCCAGGGATCCATCAGGGCGATATCCAGGCATCCATCACCCCTGGAATGGCTGCATGCCCCCACATCCAGCCTCGCCCCTCACGGATTTGCCCGCCCCGAGTTCTTTGGGGTGAGCAGGAGCTGCCACCGCCTTGGGGCTTCTCCTCCCCAAAGCACCACGAGGGGCAGCCACCGTGGCAGGAGCCGTTCCGTCTGGCTGTGTCCAACATTCCCGTCGCCGTGAAAAGCCATCTCCCCGCCTGATCGATCGCCACGCCGGTGCTCCTCATGGATTGATTGATTGACCGACGGAGCGAGCCCGGGGCTTGGAGAATTCCCCTTGCTGCCCCTCCTGTTACTTCTCTACCTTCTGGAGCAGGGCGAGGGGGGAGCAGCGGCTGCTGCGGGGCACAGCGGGAAGGGGAGGGTGCAAGGAGTGGGGTTACAACAGGGTTACACCGAGGAGTGAGGTGGCACAAGGGGCGGGTGACACCGAGGGGCTGCTGCCGTGATCGCCCCAGGGGTGATGGAGCTGGGGGATCAGTGATGATGGGGGGTGAATTCCTTGGATTCCCTGCATTCCCTGAATTCCCTGGAGAGTGTCCCACTCCCCGGGATCCTGGACATCCTTCTGGAGCCGTATCCTTACTGTGGATTAATGTACATGACACAGACTGGGCAGGGATCGGGGCTCTTCTGTGCGGGGCTCTTCCTCCATCCCAGCCCCGCTTTTTCTTGAGCCTTTCTTACTACAGATAAATGTGCCTGACAGTGGATTCTCTGGATTCCCTGGATTCCCTGGGGCGTGTCCCATTTCCCGGGATCCTGGACATCCTTCTGGAGCCGTCTCCTTACTATAGAAGAATGTCCATGACAGAGGCTGGGCAGGGATCGGGGCTCTTCCTCTATCCCAGCCCCGCTTTTCCTTGAGCCTTTCTCACTATAGATTAATGTACATGACGGTGGATTCCCTGGACTCCTCGGGTTCCCTGGATTCCCCGGATTCCCTGGGGCGTGTCCCACTCTCCCGGGATCCTGGGCATCCACCTGGAGCCGTCTCCTCACTATACATGACAGAGGCTGGGCAGGGATCGGGCTCTCCAGTGCGGGAGAAAAGGGAGGGTCTGCGCAGCCCCCAGCCCATCCCAGCCCCGCTTTTCCTTCATCCTCCTCGGCACCGGAGCCGGTCCCAGGGTGACCCCCCCCGGCCCCTCCCTGGCCACGGCCTCTCCCCGCCTGGCTGACTCTCCATACAGTTCCCATTTCGCTCCTAATCTCCTCTCTTAGTTTTTAATCCCCTCTCTCCTCCCAGGCTGCCTTTCCCTGTCCTCCCTCGCCTCCTCTCCTTCCCCTCTCCCTTCGCCTCCCCCTCCCCGCAAGACAAATTACCCTTAATGATATGCTGAAGGCCATGACACCCATGTTGTCTCTTTGTCATCCTTCGCGGTGCAGCGTGAAAAGATAATACAAACCGCGACACTTATCTACAATTGAGCGCCAAGACAACCTGCTAATCCCTTAATAACGCGGCGCCGGCCCCACGGCTGCGCTCCCGCCGCTGAATGCCAAATCGGCCGAATCGCCGCCGCTGCCGGAGCCCACGGCCCGGCTCGGGGTGCCCCGGGACCCCGCGGGGCCGTGGTGCCGCTAAACGGGGGGAAAAACGCGGTACTGGAGCCCGAAAGGTGCGGGGAGAGGGTGGGAGATGGGCACGGCAGAGGATGGGGGGATAATCAGCGATGGATGGGTGCGAAAGGTTGGGGAGATGGGGGGGAAAAACGTCGATAAATGGGTGAAAACGGATGGGGAGATGGGGGTCATTGAGTGGTAGAGGATGGGGGGAAAATCCCCATAAATGGACCTAAAATGTTGGGGAGGTGGGGGGGGGGGAAATCTCAAGAAATGGGTAAAAAAGGATGGGGAGATGAGGGTCAATGAGTGGCAGAGGATGGGGGGAAATCTCCCATGAATGGACCCAAAAGGTTGAGGAGATGAGGGAAAATTCTCGATAAATGGGTAAAAAAAGATGAGGAGATGAGGGTCATTGAATGGCAGATGATGAGGGGAAAATCCCCACCTAAAAGATTGGGCAGATGGGGGGGAAAACCTCGATAAATGGATAAAAAAGGACGGGGAGATGGGGAATATTGAATGGCAGAGGATGGGGGGAAATGCCCCATAAATGGACCTAAAATGTTGGGGAGGTGGGGGGGGAAATCTCAAGAAATGGGTGAAAAAGGATGGGGAGATGGGCGTCATTGAGTGGCAGAGTGATGAGGGAAGAAATCCTCACCTAAAATGTTGAGGAGATGGGGGAAAAGCTTCAAGAAATGGGTGAAAAAGGATGGGGAGATGAGGGTCAATGAGTGGCAGAGGATGGGGGGAAAATCCCCATAAATGGACCTAAAATGTTGGGGAGGTGGGGAAAAGGCTCGATAAATGGGTGAAAAAGGATGGGGAGATGGGATTATTGAGTGGCAGAGAATGGGGGAAAATCTCCTATGAATGGACCCAAAAGGTTGAGGAGATGGGGGAAAAGCCTCAATAAATGGGTAAAAAAGGATGGGGAGATGGGATTATTGAGTGGCAGAGAATGGGGGAAAATCTCCCATTAATGGACCTAAAACGTTGGGGAAATGGGGGGAAAGTCTCGATAAATGGGTAAAAAAAGATGAGGAGATGAGGGACATTGAATGGCAGAGGATGAGGGGAAAATCCCCACCTAAAAGATTGGGCAGATGGGGGGGAAAACCTCGATAAATGGGTAAAAAGGACGGGGAGATGGGGAATATGGAGTGGCAGAGGATGGGGGGAAATGCCCCACAAATGGACCTAAAATGTTGGGGAGGTAGGGGGGGAAATCTCAAGAAATGGGTGAAAAAGGATGGGGAGATGAGGGTCAATGAGTGGCAGAGGATGGGGGGAAATCTCCCATGAATGGACCCAAAAGATTGAGGAGATGGGGGAAAAGTCTCGATAAATGGGTAAAAAAAGATGAGGAGATGAGGGTCATTGAATGGCAGAGGATGAGGGGAAAATCCCCACCTAAAAGATTGGGCAGATGGGGGGGAAACCTCGATAAATGGGTAAAAAAGGATGGGGAGATGGGGGTCATTGAGTGGCAGAGTGATGAGGGAAGAAATCCTCACCTAAAATGTTGAGGAGATGGGGGAAAAGCTTCAAGAAATGGGTGAAAAAAGATGGGGAGATGAGGGTCAATGAGCGGCAGAGGATGGGGGGAAAATCCCCATAAATGGACCTAAAATGTTGGGGAGGTGGGGAAAAGGCTCGATAAATGGGTGAAAAAGGATGGGGAGGTGGGATTATTGAGTGGCAGAGAATGGGGGAAAATCTCCTATGAATGGACCCAAAAGGTTGAGGAGATGGGGGAAAAGCCTCAATAAATGGGTAAAAAAGAACGGGGAGATGGGGAATATTGAGTGGCAGAGGATGGGGGGAAATCTCCCATGAATGGACCCAAAAGGTTGAGGAGATGGGGAAAAGGCTCGATAAATGGGTAAAAAAGAACGGGGAGATGGGGAATATTGAGTGGCAGAGGATGGGGGGAAATCTCCCATGAATGGACCCAAAAGGTTGGGGAAATGGGGGGAAAGTCTCGATAAATGGGTAAAAAAAGATGAGGAGATGAGGGTCATTGATTGGCAGAGGATGAGGGGAAAATCCCCACCTAAAAGATTGGGCAGATGGGGGGGAAAACCTCGATAAATGGGTAAAAAAGGATGGGGAGATGGGGAATATTGAGTGGCAGAGAATGGGGGGAAATCTCCCATGAATGGACCCAAAAGGTTGAGGAGATGGGAGAAAAGCCTCAATAAATGGGTAAAAAAGGTTGGGGAGATGGGATCATTGAATGGCAGAGGTTGGGGGAAAATCCCCACCTAAAAGGTTGGGGAGATGGGGAAAAAGCTTCCATAAATAATGGGTAAAAGAGGATGGGGAGATGAGGGTCATTGAGTGGCAAAGGATAAGGGGATAATTTTCAATAAATTTATGCAAAAGGATGGGGAGATGAGATCACTGAGTGGCAGAGGATGAGGGAAAATCCTCCTGAATGGATCCAAAGGATGCAGTGGTAGGAGAGGTGAGCATGGGGTGGGTACCAGCTCCGGGGGGGAAGGTGCTGGATCCCTGTGGGGCCCTCGTGATTCTGCTGGTGCCCATGGAAAACCCGTCTGAGCTGGCTGGTCCTTGTCCAGCTGCAATCTGCAGGACATCTGGGCACATCTGGGCACATCTGGGCATCCCAGAGGGGTTTGTCCCTGGTTTCCACCCCCCAGGATCCCAACTGTTGAGAGGCAATGTGGGGTCTGTGACAGCCCCATGGGGAAAGGTGTGACATCCCTGCAGGTCCCATCCCCAACCTGCTGGTGACCCATTTCAGATGGCCAATCCCAGCAGAGAGCACGACACAGATTTGAGGTGCACCAACATCTGGGCACATCTGGCCATCCCAGAGGGGTTTGTCCCTTGTTTCACCCCCCAGGATTGTCCAGTGTCAATGTGGGGTCTGTGACAGCCCCATGGGGAAAGGTGTGACATCCTTGCAGGTCCCATCCCCAACCTGCTGGTGTCCCATCCCCTATGGCCAATCCCAGCACAGACTCGAGGTGCACCAACATCTGGGCACATCTGGGCATCCCAGAGGGGTTTGTGCCTGGTGCCCACCCCCCAGGATTGTCCAGTGTCAATGTGGGCTCAGTGACAGCCCCATGGGGAAAGGTGTGACATCCCTGCAGGTCCCATCCCCAACCTGCTGGTGTCCCATCCCATATGGCCAATCCCAGCAGAGAGCACGACACAGACTCGAGGTGCACCAACATCTGGGCACATCTGGCCATCCCAGAGGGGTTTGTGCCTGGTGCCCACCCCCAAGGATTGTCCAGTGTCAATGTGGGCTCAGTGACATCCCTGCAGGTCCCATCCCCAAACCTGCTGGTGTCCCACCCCAGATGGCCAATCCCAGCACAGACTCGAGGTGCACCAACATCTGGGCACATATCTGGCCATCCCAGAGGGGTTACACTCAACGCCCACCCCACAAATCCCATGGGAGGACGAGCGTGGCTGCGCCCAGCACGTGACATCGGCGACGGGGACACCGTGTGACACCACACTGCCCTGACAGACAAGAATTGCCGCTCAATTTCCGGCTCCCTTTCCCCTTCCCACCCTCGGTGTGATTTACCTCTCCCCAGAGGAGCCCAAAAGCTGTAAACACACTTTTATTTGTCAGTCGTGTCCCCGCAGCCGCGCGGCTGTTGGGAAGGTAATAAATGATTCCGGTCCTCTTGGCTTGATGATGTCGGGATTAGGAGCCCTACATATTTTATGGAAACCTCTACATGATCTTCCTTGATAAATCATTTAAATAGGAGTGTCTTTTCTTGGTGTGGGATATAAAATATTTACTGGAGCGGGTGAAGGCTGTTCATCCGTGTTTACCCTCCCGCTTCCCAGCCTGGCTCTGGTGACAAACAGCTCAGCCCTTCACCAGCTCAATGGCACCTCGGCTGTGACACGGGGACAGGCTCCTTGGGCTTGAAAGACGGGAATTTTGGGGATTTATGTGTTCCCCAAGTTGTGTTTTGCTGCAAAAAGGAGTGATTTTGGTGCAGCATCAGAGCGTCCTCCCCGTAGCACCCACCAGCCCCATGCCAGGGTGTGTTGGCCATGCCATGACCAGATCCAGACAGCAAAACCAGGATTGCCACAAGGACAGGAGCTCACCAAGGGGAAATTTTGGCACCAACACATCCCCTCAGCTCGCATTTTGTTGCAAAAAGAAATCATTTTGGTCCAGCACCCCAGAACATCCTCCCTGCAGCATACACCCAAAACATTCCCCTGCCAGGGAATGTTTTCCACCAGCTCCAAACTGCAACCTCGGGGTTTCTCCAGCACCTCCCGCATCCCTGGGACCCCAGAGCATCCTCCCTGCAGGATCAGGGAATGTTTTCCACCAGCTCCAAACTGCAACCTCGGGGTTTCTCCAGCATCTCCCGCATCCCTGGGACCCCAGAGCATCCTCCCTGCAGGATCAGGGAATGTTTTCCAGCAGCTCCAAACTGCAATCTTGGGGTTTCTCCAGCATCCCCCGCATCCCTGGGACCCCAGAGCATCCTCCCTGCAGGATCAGGGAATGTTTTCCACCAGCTCCAACCTGCAATCTCGGGGTTTCTCCAGCATCTCCCGCATTCCCGGGACCTGATCCCCTCATCCTTGCCCACCTCATCCCCACCTCATCCCCACCTCCAACCCCCCGGCAGCCTCGGCGGCAGCGTCCTGCTCCCTCCTCCATTAGCATTCATGGCAATTCTTTTCATTTGTTACCTGGCAGGGGAATGAAAACACGTTGTTCCCCGCAGCGGGGGGTTTCCTACGGCGAGCCCCAACTTTTCAATCATTCCTTGGCAGCGCCGTGGCAGAGCGCGGCCCCCCCGCCCCCCGGGCAGGAGCCGGCGCTATTAAAAGGCTCACCCAGGGGCATGTATTTTCCATAAGACGCCGTGTACATGCTGTGCAACATTCAGGAGGATCATGCTGGAGCAATTGGTCCGGATATAATGCCGGTTACCTTGCGAGAGAGCAGCTCCGAGGGGAATGGATGCTCCCGCTCCGCGCCCGGGGGAGAAATCGCTCCCTGCAAAGCTCGGGGGGTTGCGGTGGGGATGAGCGGCACCGCTCGGGTCCGTGTTTGCCGACGGCCAAATTGGGCTTGGAAAGGGGGGAAAGGCGCAGGGAAGGTGGTCTGGGGGTGGGTGACACTCAGAGACCTCCCGCGGTGCCCTCACCTATGGGATAGTGTGAAGAAATTCTTCCCTGTGAATGTGGTGAGGCCCTGGAATGGATATCCCAGAGAAGCTGCGGCCGCACCATCCCTGGAAGTGTACTGGACAGGGCTTGGAGCAACCTGGAGTGGTGGAAGATGCGCCTGGCATGGCAGGGGTGGGATGAGATCGGCTTTAACGCCCCTTCCCACACAAACCATCCTGGGCTTCGCTGAATCGATGATTCCCAGGAATCTTGCACCACCCAGCAGCCCCCTCGCACCCCTCCACCACCCTCCCATCCCTCCACCACACTCCCACCCCTCCACCACCCTCCCACCCCTCCACCACCCTCCCTCCTCTCCCCGGCTTGGGGGGGGATGGAACAAAACCAAATCTCCAGCGGCCCGAAAAGTTCCATTTCCTGCCCCGCCACAGAGGGAGCGGCCACGGCTGAGCGCAATTACACACCCGGCTGGGCTGGCTCCTGCAAATCGATGGCCGCGAAGGGCCGGGGCTCCTTTGGCACCTGCACCCCCCCAGCACCCCCGGGCACGGCCCCGCATCCCGGTGGGCCCGAGGGAGCCGCTGCTGTGCGCTCGCCTCCCCGCTCTGCTCTCCCGTTCTGTTCCCCCATAAATCATCCCCGCTCGGGGATTCTCCGGGTGCTCCGCAGCTCGTTCCAGGAGCGCTCCTGCTTGTAGCTATCAGCAGATAAGGACGGGAGGAGAGCGATGGCCGGGCAGGCGGGGAGGGGACGGCGGTGACAGGAGGGACATCGCGCATCCCCTGCCAGCTGGATCGGGGCGGGAGCTGCTGGAGGGACGTGACAGAGCTCAGGATGTGCCGGTGAGCCCGCGGGTGTGCGGGGTGTGGGGGTCACCTGAGCGGGATGGGACAGGGGGACAAAGGGATGAGCCCTCCCAGCCCTGTGCAATGCTCAGAGGGGCCACTGTGCCAAATCTCAGTGGCCTCTGTGCCAATCTCAGTGTCACTGTGCCAATCTCAGTGTCACTGTGCCAGCCTTGGTGGCCTCTGTGCCAATTTCAGTGTCACTGTGGCAATCTCAGTGGCCTCTGTGCCAATCTCAGTGTCACTGTGCCAATCTCAGTGGCCAGTGTGCCAGCCTCAGAGCCCACTGTACCAATCTCAGTGCCCACTGTGCTAATCTCGGTGGCCTCTGTGCCAATCTCAGTGGCCTCTGTGCCCATCTCAGTGTCACTGTGCTAATCTCAGTGTCACTGTGCCAATCTCAGAGCCCACTGTGCCAGCCTCAGTGACCTCTATGCCAATCTCAGTGTCACTGTGCCAATCTCAGAGCCCACTGTGCCAATCTCAGTGCCCACTCTGCCAATCTCAGAGCCTACTGTGCCAGCCTCAGTGACCTCTGTGCCAATCTCAGTGTCACTGTGCCAATCTCAGTGACCTCTGTGCCAATCTCAGTGTCACTGTGCCAATCTCAGTGTCACTGTGCCAATCTCAGTGGCCACTGTGCCAATCTCAGTGGCCACTGTGCCACCTCCATCCAGGAGCCTGAGCCCTGCAGCACCCACCAGCCCCTGCAAAGCCACAATGCCACGGGGCACCCGGGGTGGCAAAGGGACAACCTGGCCACTGGGAATTCATTTCAATGGAGCAAACTGAAGCTGGGTGTTGGATAAAAATTTATTTCCATCCCAGGGTATTGATTAAAGAATTTATTTTCATCCCAACTCCTTGCTCTGCCTCGAGCAGCCCCAGGGAGGGTTTGGCCTCCTCCTGTGGCACACAGTGGGCATGGTTGCCCTGAGCCACAGTGCCCTGCCCTGCAGCACAAAATGGGAAAATACCTCTGGAAAGCTGAGCAGGGATGGGTGAATGAATAATCCTGCCTGCCTGAATGTCC
This sequence comes from Melospiza georgiana, assembly GCF_028018845.1. Taxonomy (NCBI): domain Eukaryota; kingdom Metazoa; phylum Chordata; class Aves; order Passeriformes; family Passerellidae; genus Melospiza; species Melospiza georgiana. The sequence continues at coordinate 5,351,291 of NC_080455.1, read as the reverse complement.
CTGGAGTGAGCACCAGGGCAGGGAGGGAGCTGGGCACCATCCTGAGCCTCCTCATGGTGCCAACCTGGAGCACAACACCACGACTGGGGGAGCTGCATCCCTGTGCTCTCCACAGCTGGAATGCTGCACCTGGTGGGATTGGGATATTCCACGGGCCAGCAGAGCACGGAGCACCCACTGCCTCCAGGGGATTAAATTTAAAAAAAAACCTGATTAATGCTGAAATGCTGAAAGGAGCAGCGGGAGCGGACACCTCGGAATGGTGCAGGATCACCCAGGGTGTGGGATCTCAGCACCTCAGGACGGAGGTGCAGAGTGGCCGAGAACACCCTTGGGGGGCTTGGAGGTCCTGGAATGTTGCCAGAAGTGTCTGGTGGCTGGACTTTGATCCTGCACAGGAGACAACACCTGTATGAGGATGGGAGGATTTCACTGGGTGAATGGTGAAGGGATAGGTTAATTAGAGTGTGAAACACAGGGTTTAGGATTTCTGTACAGGGGGGTCTAGAGAAGTAAGATGGAGGAATTTGGGCGTGTCCTGTCCTTCTTCTTCTTCTTCTTGGCCTCCATCTTCTGTGGTGATGGTGGCACTTTGGGATTGGTCTTTACTAGAAGTGCACTGGTTAATAGAATAGGTAGAAGGTATTGGGGAAAAATGATAAATATTGTACACGTAACTTCGGGTATAAAGATAGGTGACCGTCCCGGGGGCTCGCAGTGTGCTCATGGCTGGCTGCTGTGCAGACCTCTGTCGGGCTGAAAGAAAATCTTTTAGATAAACAATTAATAAACACTGAGACCGAGAAAAGATCAGAAGTCTCTCCTCGTCCTTTGAAGTGTGGGCTGCCCAAGGCCACCCTGGGCCTTTCCAGGCCACCTAAACAGCCGAGAAAGGGGTCCTGGTGCCTTTGCCCTGGAGCGGGTGGGGAGCAGGATGGCATCTCCCAGCCTGACTCCATGGAATCAGCCCCAGTTAGCAGCTGGAATGACTCAGCTCCACTCCTGCTCTGACATTGCTGCGATGGGGATCCCGCAGCCCAAAGAGGATCCAGCACACAGAGCATCCAGCTCTCCATCAGCACCACTCCTCACATCAAACCTCGATGCCTCTGCAGAAGAGACTCTAAAGGATGGCTCAGAATGGCTCTAAACGATCCCATTCAGGCCCTAAAGCCCCACGACTCCATTAATTAATTACTAACGACGATCCGTCTCAGCCTCGCGCCTGCCCGCTCGCTATTTTTACCTCCCTATTTCCAACTCCCAGCGTTAAAAAAATCATGAGCCAGGTCTCAGAAAACCTCCTGAGCGGGTCTGAAAACTCATTTTTTGGTCAATCCCTGCCAGGCTCTTTCGCTGGTGGTTCCCTGTGACGGAGGAGCTGGAGGTGGCACCCACGTCCCCGGTGGTGGGTGGCATCTCTCCCACTCCTGGCACACATATGGCCTTTATTAAAAAGCAAAATTAGTCTTTCACCCTCTGGTGGCAAAACTTCAGAGCTCGGATCAGCTGTGGGAGCCTCAATTAATTACCAGCGGGTTGTTCCTATTGCTGCTAATTATGCTGGAATGGGCATAAAATGCCAGGAAGGAGCACGGGCTGCTCCAAAAAAAGTTTAGGATTTAAGAAAAGAAAGAGCAGGGCCAGAGGATGCTCGTGATGCCACCTCAAAGAAGCGTGTCCTGGCTTTGGTGGCCTGCCAGGATGTCACCTGTTGGTGTCTCATTGCTGGGGAAACTGAGGCAGTGGCAGGTGAGGAGCCGGGGCTGCGGGAGCTGCCAGCCCCGAGCGCCCACCCGCCAGGCAGCCTCGCCTCCCATAATTAAGTACTATCAACAATTGCACATTAATTAATTTAATATCCATTATTATTAATTAACAGGGTAATTAAGTCCTTCCTGTAATTAACACACCACCCAGCAGAGAGGCCTGGCTGCAGAGCCAAGGGAAAAGGAGCAAGGACGGAACCCCTGGAGCCGGAGCCCTATGGGGACACAACCCCAGCCACCCCCCCCAGTGGGGACACACAGAGAGGGAAAAGTGATTCCTCAAAAGCAAGGGCCTCACACGACATTTATTTGTATTTTATTATAAAAAAATACAGAATCCAAATGGGGGGGGGGGCGGGGGGTGAGAGATCCGGTTACCATCAGCACGACGTCGAGGACGAAAGCGGGAATGTCGAAGGACGGAGCGAGGCGCGACGGGGACCAGCACGGGGGGGGGACAGCACCAGGGGCAGGGGGGGCTGCTCCAGGGGACCCCCAGCCCTCCCCCACCGCCGCCTCCGTCCTTCCACTCTCCCACAGTCGCTGTACACAATATAGATATTTATATATATAATCTATATATATATAAAACACAGACCGAAGGCCAGGCGGGTGCTGCCGGCTCCGTGGCAGAGCCCGGCGGGTGCCCCCCGCATCCCCCCCCCCCCATAAACACAATGCTTTTGTCACCTTCGGGAACCACGACCTGGTCTGGACACACGGGACAGGGACAGGGATGGCAGGGAATGCGATTTTTTTTTTTTTTTAATTATGTGGGATTTTTTTTTTTTTTTGTAATTTTCTTTTTTTTTTTTTTGTAAATTTTTTTCTCTCTTTTTTTTTTTTTTTTTTTTTTTTTGGATGGTCGGGATGAGCTTATTGCAAGATTCCAGCTTCCTAGTCTAAAAAATAAAAATAAAATAAAAATAAGATAAACCCTTCCATAAAATCCATTCTCAACAATACATAAAAAAAAAAAAACGCTCACAGTATAGCGCTGTATGTACAGAGACAGAGCCCCCCCCGGCCCCCACTGCGGGATCCACTCAGAATAGGGGGGCTCCAGCCAGGTCTGAGCCCATCTCTGGCATCCCCCGGGACCACCGACCACCCCTGGCTCCTGTGGGATGGGCACAGCACCTCCCCAAGGTGGGACAGCCCCAGATTTAAGGCGAGGAGGGGTCGGGGCTGCGGGGTGACCCCTCCCTGGGGATCTGCCACCCCTGGGGTCACGGCCAACCTCGGGTTGGGGGTTTGAAGGAGGGGGTTTCACTTATTAATGCAAAGGAAAATGGGAAAAATCCCCAAGCCCAGCCCTGCAATGTCGGGGGACAATGGGGGAGCACCAGGAAGGTCCCACACCTGTTCACCGGCCCCCCCATGGGGGCTCCTGTACCCCCAAGGCACCGGGGGCACACGGAGCAGGGTGGAGGAGCAAAATCCACGGCACACACTCCTCCCACCCCGGCGCCAGCCAAACGCCCTCGGAGCGATGCCCACAGCTGGGCGAGCCCGGCCTGCCGGCTCCCAGCGCCCGCCGGTGCTCCCCGTGCCAGCCGCCCATTCCCGGTGCTCCCAGTGCCAGCTATTGGCAATGCCAGCCCTTCCCGGTGCTCCCAGTGCCAGCCATTGGCAATGCCAGCCCTTCCCGGTGCTCCCCATGCCAGCCATCCTCAGTGCCAGCCCTTCCCAGTGCCAGCCATTCTCAGTGCCAGCCCTTCCCAGTGCTCCCAGTGCCAGCCATTTGCAGTGCCAGCCCTTCCCGGTGCTCCCAGTGCCGGCCATCCTCAATGCCAGCCGTCCCCGGTGCTCTCCGTGCCAGCCCTTCCCAGTGCTCCCAGTGCCAGCCATTTGCAGTGCCAGCCCTTCCCGGTGCTCCCAGTGCCAGCCATCCTCAGTGCCAGCCCTTCCCAGTGCTCCCAGTGCCAGTCATCCTCAGTGCCAGCCGTCCCCGGTGCTCTCCGTGCCGGTGTCCCCGGTGCTCCCGGTGCTGGCCGTTCCTGCTGCTCCCCATGCCGGGTGTGCCCGGTGCTCTCCTCGCTGCTCTCCCAGTGCCATCCTCGGTGCTGCCGTGCTGCCCACACATCCCCGGTGATGCTCCCCAGTGTCCCCAGTGCTCTCCTTGCCTGCATCCAGTTTGCCGCTCACGGAGCCACCCCGGTGTCCCACGGGGACGCGGTGACATCCTGGCACGAGTGGAGAGGTGCTCAGAGGGGGCTGTGTCCATCCAGGCCCCCCGTGCCCGGGGCAGGGGGTGGCCGGGGGTGGCAGGTCCGGCTCCGTGACGTCCTGTGGCCGGGCTGGGAAGGAGCCTGTGCCCACGGAGCCGGTGGCACCACGGCTGTGTCCGGTGCTCCCGGTGGCTCTGCCCGCGGCGGGGACAATGAAGGCTCAGCGGGGACTCGAGCCCGGCCCGTGCGGGTCAGTCTGGCACCAGGGGGACCCGACGGGAACAACTCAACGAATAAAAATAAAAATACTTTTTTCTTTTAAAAAAACCGAACGAAACCAAAAATTAAAAAAAAAAAAAAAAAAAAAAAAACAAAGGAAAAAAAACCCCAAACGGACGAGGACTCTGTATTTGGTCTAGAAATGTAAAAAGCAACGCCCCACCGGGACAGCCCGAGCTGCGGGGCAGGGATGGAAATTCGGGACCCATTGCCCGGGGACAGCCCAGCACCGCTCCCGGCGGGACGGCCGTGCCACGGCGGGGACTTCAGGCGGCGACACGACCCTCCCGGGGCACCATTGGGGACGGGCGGGATCCGCGGAGCCGCTCCCGTGCCGGTGCTACGAGACCAGCAGCGTCCAGACGACCGGCACCACCGCCAGCGCCGCCGGCGGCACCCTGAGGCTGCAGCAGGAGTTGTTGCTGGTGAAAATGGGCTCCGGAGACTCGTAGAGGGAATCGTCTGTGGAAAAGGAAGGGACAGAGGGAGGGTGAGACGCTGGGATGGCTGCGGAAGCGCGGGGATGCTCGGCCTGGGATGGAAGCGGAGGCGCGGGGATGCTCGGTCTGGGATGGAAGTGGAGGCGCGGGGATGCTCAGCACGCCGGGATTGGGATCTGGCAGCATTCCCTCCCCAAATTCCAGCTTCCACCCCCGGGATGTGACACGGGGACATCCCAGTGTGGCCGTGAGGGTGGGAATGCCGAGGGTGCTCCTGCTCCTGCCCTTTACTGGGATTAGGGAGCGTTGTCCCCCACGTCCCCGCGCGCCACAGGGAGGTGACATTGTCCCCGGGGTTGGACCCACTTGCCCACAGCCTGGGGGTCCTGTGCACATGGGGGGACACATATAAGACCCCATGTGGCTGCTCCTCAACTCAGCTCACTCCAGTTTGCCACTGGATTATGGATTTTTATGGATCTGGAGGCAGGAAAAGCAGAGTCTGGTCCTGCCTGGGGATGCTCCAATGTTCCACCCAGCTGATCCCCCTGTGCGCCCAATTCCAGAGGGTCCCTCGTGCCAGGATGAAGTTTCCAGACTCATTTTTGAATGAGTCAATTCCAGACTCATTCCAGGGCCACACCCAGTCAAGGGGTGCCCCCTCCCACCATCCCCCAGGCCCAGCCTCTCTCCCCCTTCCCTTCTCTTCCCCTCCGCGAGACAGAACAAAATCCCAATATTATTAAAATACTAAAAAATAATATCGGGAGAGATTTTTTTTCTCCCCCCTCTCATCCTGAATGGAACATGATGAGTTTTTACAGATGGTTCTGTTACGTTGGGTTTTATTTTAAAGCCACCAAAGGAAGGGAGGCGAGAGCCATCGGTTACCCGGTGACATTCCGCTGTCCCCAGGGAGAGCTGCTGCCATTTGCTAATTACACGTTAACAGGAGAAGAAAATTATTAATTTGTTTTTTTAAATGGCTGATTTATGCGAGTTGGAAAAGTAGCCACTGAGCAGGGATGATTATTGTTATTCATATATTTTTTTTTTCCCTGTGTCTGGACAGTGCTGAGATGGCTCCAACAGAGCTGAGGGGCCCTGTCCCCATCCCTGTCACCACCAGGGTGGTAACCAAAGGCCACCACTCGTCCCCAACCCACAGGGCAGGACCTGGGGACCCCCCCAGGGACCCCCCCAAACCTCTCACTTACTTGTTGGCCGAACATAAACCTTCAGCTTCAGGCAGGGCCTGTCCACCGTGTTCGGGGGGGAGGCGGCTGCAGGAGGAAAAGGGGACAAAGGGGGTGGATTGAGGGGAAAGCAGCAAAACAAGGGTCAAGGCACTGAATAAAAATAATAAACATTGGGAGAGAGGGAAAGGGAGGAATGGCAGTAATTATCAGGGTGATACTTCCTCTCGGGATGAGAAAATGGGATTATTTTATATATATATAAAGAGATTTAATTTTCTCTTTTTTTTTTTAATTAAAGCAAGGAGTTTTTTTTACCCACCCCTTTTATTTTCTGTTTTGGCGCTTCACCCCATGGAGGGAAGGAGGAGGTGCTGAGCTGAGCAGGACCCTGAGCACCCCAGCTCCTCCATCCCAGCCACATCCCAGCCCCATCCCAGCTCCTCCAGGGCTCCATGGGAGTGGGGATATTTTTACCCTCCTATTTTCTTTTCTTTTTTAGTGCTGCACCCCATGAGGGGATGGAGAATATGCTGAAGTGAGAGGCACCACAGGCATCCCAGAGAATTCCATCCCACAGCATCCCATCCCACAGAATTCCATCCTGCAGCATCTAAACCCACAGAATTCCATCCCACAGCATCCCAACCCACAGAATTCCATCCCATGCATCCTATCCTGCAGAATTCTACCCCACAGCATCCCACCCCACAGCATCCTAACCCACAGCATCCCATCCCACAGAATCCCATCCCGCAGCATCTAAACCCACAGAATTCCATCCAGTAGCATCTAAACCCACAGAATTCCATCCCATAGAATCCTAACCCAGAGAATTCCATCTCACAGCATCCCAACCCACAGAATCCCATCCAGTAGCATCCAACTCACAGAATTCCATCCCATAGAATCCTAAGCCACAGAATTCCATCCCACAGCATCCCAACCCACAGAATTCCATCCTGCAGCATCCCATCCTGCAAAATTCCATCCCACAGCATCCAAACCCACAGAATCACATCCTACAGCATCCCACTCCACCGCATCCCATCCCACAGCATCCTAACTCACAGAATCCCATCCTACAGCATCCTAACCCACAGAATTCCATCCCACAGCATCCAGACTCACAGAATCCCATCCCACACCATCCCATCCTGCAGCATCACATCCCACAGCATCCTAACCCACAAAATCCCATCCCACAGCATCCCAACCTACAGAATCCCATCCCACAGCATCCTAACTCACAGAATTCCATCCCATAGCATCCTAACCCACAGAATCCCATCCCATAGCATCCAGACCCACAGAATTCCATCCCACAGCATCCCACCCTGCCACATCCCATCCCACAGCATCCTAACTCGCAGAACTCCATCCCACAGCATCCCACCCTGCAGAATCCCACCCCATCCCGCTGCATCCCAGCTCCATCCCCAGGGCCAGCGCTGCCCTTGACCCGCTCCAGAGGCACGAGCGTGTCCCGGTGCCGGCGGGTTAATGGATTCCAATCCGTGGGCTCGAGGAGGAGGTAATTTCTTTTCTTTCATGTCTGCTAAATACGGTTCCTCAAAGAGGCATAATTTCTAATGTTCCGCATGACGGGAATTCTAACCGGGTTAGCAATGATCAGCTTCCCATTTACTCCTGTGTAATCTCTCCCTAACGACATTAAAAAATAAAAAAAAAATAAAATAAAATAAAAGCGGGGTGGAGGGGGGGAAGGAAGAGAGACAGAGAGAGTTGCGGCCGCAGTTATTGCGCCGGTGACATTTCACGGGGGGGAGAAGAGAGAAGGGGGGAAATGGTAATTTAATATAGATAAAAGGAACAAATTAAGTGGGCTGAAAACAGCTGCTTTAGGAAAAAGAGGAGGAATGATAAGGCGGAGGAGCGTGGCCGTGGCTCTGGAGAGGGCGGCGGGGTTGGGGTCGCGCTGCCGCGTTTGGGGTTGGGTTTTATCCCAGCACCTGCCCCCAGCAATGCTGGATTGTTTTTCCTGTGGGCTCCTCTCCCCCTCCTGTCCCTGTGGATGTTCTGGAAGTGGAAATTCCCTGCTGGGAGCCCCCATCCTGTGGCAAGCACTGGAGTTTCCTCCTGAGCGGGCCAGGCAGTTCAGTTTAGGGTGAGAAAGGGAGCCCAGATCCGGGAGAGCACAGGGATACATGGGATAGCACAGGAATTCCATGTGAGAACATGGGAATTACATGGGAGAGCTCAGGTGTATATGGGAGAGCACACAGCATTAAATGGAGCATAGAAATGCATAGGAGAGCACAGGAATAGATGGGAGAGCACAGGAATTACATGTAACAGCATGGAAATATATATGAGAGGATGGAAATTACATGGGAGAGCACAGGAATTCCATGTGAGAACATGGGAATTGCATGGGAGAGCTCAGTTGTATATGGGAGAGCACAGGAATTACACGAGAGCACAGAAATACATAGGAGAGCATGGGAATAGATGGGAGAGCATAGGAATTACATGTGAGAATATGGAAATATATGTGAGAGGATGGAAATTACATGGGAGAGCACAGGAACTCCATGTGAGAAGATGGGAATTACATGGGAGAGCTCAGGAATTACACAAGAGCACAGAAATACAGAGGAGATCATGGGAACAGATGCGAGTGCACAGGAATTACATGTTAGAGTGTGGAAATATATATGAGAGAATGGAAATTACATGGGAGAGAACAGGAATTACATGTAACAGCATGGAAATATATATGAGAGGATGGAAATTACATGGGATAGCACAGGAATTCCATGTGAGAACATGGGAATTGCATGGGAGAGCTCAGTTGTATATGGGAGAGCACAGGAATTACACGAGAGCACAGAAATACATAGGAGAGCATGGGAATAGATGGGAGAGCATAGGAATTACATGTAAGAATATGGAAATATATGTGAGAGGATGGAAATTACATGGGAGAGCACAGGAACTCCATGTGAGAACATGGGAATTACATGGGAGAGCTCAGGAATTACACAAGAGCACAGAAATACAGAGGAGATCATGAGAGCAGATGCGAGTGCACAGGAATTACATGTAAGAGTGTGGAAATATATATGAGAGAATGGAAATTACATGGGAGAGCACAGGAATTACATGTGAGACCACGGGAATATTTTTGAGAGCACAAGAATACACAGGAGTTTATGGGAACACTGCACTGGGGCTGGGGACATTCCCAGTGCCATTTCCACTGGAATGAAACCAGTGCCTCTGGACAGTCCTGGTCATTCTCATGCCCGTTTCCATGGGATGTTTGTTTGCCCTGAGCTGGATTTTTTGAGAGGATTCTGCAGCGTTTTTGCCTCAACCAACACCAACAACCCAGCCCACCAGGACCACCCCAAGCCCATCCCCACTCACAGATGTAGTAATACTCGTGGCCGGGTCGGAACTCGAAGCCCAGCGAGAAGGGGGTGAAGAGCTGGAACTTCTCGGAGAACTTGAGGGGCCCGTTGGGCGAGTCGGGGCGGTTGCACTCCCAGCGCTTGAAGCCGCGCTGCCGGTGGTCGCAGGACGCGTGGCCCTCGTAGTTGACCATGTAGAGGATGTACCTCTCCATCCGCTCCGGCAGCGGCTCCTCGTAGTGAGGGCAGTAGATGTCCAGGTAGTCGTTGATGCTCACCTCCACCGTGTAGTCCCCGCGGTGGAACCTGCGGAGATGTTGGGGCAAGAGGGTCACAAACTCGTCTGGAGAACCCTCCCGGCGTGGAATCGCACGGAGGTTTGGGTTGGCAGGGACCTTAAAGGTCATCCAGTGCCCATGGGTGTTCTGGTTTTGGGCTCTGTTTGGTGTCCTGGGATGGAACCCTGCCACGTTGCTCTATTTGGGACTGAAAATCCTCCTTGTTTTGCAGGAAAAACCCAAGGAGAGACACTCCCAGGACATCAAGTGGTGCCTCCAGATGTTGGATATGAGTGGGTAAGGAAGGGCAGGTGAACACAGGACCGTGGAATCCCAGGATGGTTTGAGTTGGAAGGACCCTAAAGCCCATCCAGTGCCCATGGGTGCTCTGTTTTTGTGCTCTTTTTGGTGTCCTGGGATGGCACCCTGCCGCGCCGCTCTATTTGGGACTGAAAATCCTCCTTGTTTTGCAGGAATGAGCCAAGGAGAGCACTCCCAGGAGATCAAGTGGTGCCTTCAGCTGATCCAGGACTATCAGATATGAGTGGGTAAGGAGGGGCAGGTGAACACAGAACCATGGAATCCCAGGACCCTAAAGCCCATCCAGTCCCCCCTGCCATGGGCAGGAACACCTTCCACCATCCCAGGTTGCTCCAAACCCCATCCAACCTGGCCTTGGACACTTCCAGGGATGGGGCAGCCACAACTGCTCTGGGCACCCTGTGCCAGGGCCTCACCTCTGTGTGATCCAAAGCCTGATCCAACCCCACCAGCCCCATTAACCTCCAGATTAACCCAAATCCTTTTTGTTTCATGCCAACAAACCGGCACCATTTGGCAGGAAACCGCACAAAAACGGCGATTCCCGGCGGCGCCGCAATCCCGGTGTCACTGGTGCTCTTGGCACTGACAACCCCAGAGATTAAGGGATTATCAACACTGGAGAACTCCCTGGCACATGCCAGCAACCCCCCTCCAGCTCCTCAGGGTGGCCCCTGTGATCCCCTCCCCAAATTCCAGACCCCCAGCACCACAGCTGGTGGAGCTCAAGGCCAAATTTGCTGTTCCCCCATGGCAGCTTGGCTTCCTCTCATCGCTGAGTGAGATTTTTTATATAGATTTAAGGGGTTTTCCTATCAATTTGAGGTTTTTTTCTATCAATTTAATGTTCCCCCCATCAGGCAGCCCCCCAAAACCTCAGCACTGCCAGTGGTCACCCCACAGCCCCAGGGTTTGGCCAGTGGATGGAGGGATCAGCACAGCCTTGGTGGGTTGGGGACAGTGACCACAACTCCCTCGACCTCTCAAAGCAAAATTTTGGGGCTCCCAAACACCCCCTGAGGCTGTGAAATGGCTCCAATTCATCCAGAAACATCCAGAAACACCCCAAAAGTGCGGCCCCATCCCTATGGGAGCAGAGAGTGACCCCCAAAAGGGAAGGGGGGCAAGAAGGGAGGAGGTGTGGGGAGGACTGGGGGGGTCCTGCAGCCCCCCTCCAGCTCATTACCTGCCTCATAAGCTCTCTGATCACACAGGGAACACGCTAATTAAGGAGCAGGGTTTCTCCCTCTCCTTCCCTCTCCTTTCCCGAGCCAGTTGTGCCAACCCTGCCCCTGGCAAGGTAACATTGGAAAATGTAAAATTAATACAAAGGGCTGGAATTTACAGGGAAACAATTTTCAAATGCGCGGAGAACAATAAAAAATATTTAAAGGAGGAAAAAAACCAACAAAAAAAGCTTCTTCTCGCTGCCTTTTATTTAAAAAAAAATTATTTATTTTAATGATCGTTACTAAAGCCCAAAGAAAGGCGGGGGGGGGGCCCACTTACCAGGGGAATAATAGTAGTAATAATTATTACATTTTGGGGGAAAAACTCACTTTGAGGGAGTGACAAATTGCTGAATTAAAGCTGATTAAAGCTGATTAATGGCCCAGACACAGATGGATGCAGGGGGGCCACGGGGAGGAGGTCACCCTTGTCTAGGGGGCTGTGGGGAGGAGTCACTCTCCTTTGGGTGAGGGGGTTTAGGGGACCCCCAGCTTGGTGCACCCCATGTTCTGGGCTCCCCCAGTGCATCCCAGTTTGATGCTATGGGATGGGGATGATTTCAGCACCAGGGATGCACCCAGGACAACCCCCAGATCCATGGACACCCCAGCTCCAGAGCTCCATGCTCCCATCCTCCAGCACAGGACCTGTCACCCACCCAGCCTGGCTCCATCAGATTTGGGTTTAATCAACAATTTCCCAGCATCATGACACCTCTGCCCCTTCCACGACAGGAGCAAGAATCCATAGAAAGGAAATTGTCTGGAATTAAAATCTCACCACACCAGGCAGGGTGGCAATTCCATGCTGGAAACACATTGGCTTCTCAAGTTTTTACCTCTTGGATATTCACCGTGGACGGGAGAAACCCTTCCAAGGGGAGAGGCACCCGCAGATGGAGACCCCAGACCAAACCAGGAGAGCAAATCCCACACCCAAACCCTGGTCCTGCTCCCCCAAAGCACAGCCAGTGCCTCAGTTTCCCCTCAGAGCTGCAGCAGCACCCTCTCAAAATTCCCAAATTCGGGCAGCGACCCAGCGCAGGAACAAAGCGGATTTGTCTCTCTACACCCTGCGAGACCAGCCAGTGTCCCAAGGGTTAAATAATTCAGATTTTTCTTTCCTGAACAGCTTGAAAAGAGATATGATTGCGCCCACTGGAATACAGGAGGGGGGGGGGGATATTATGGATGGAAAAGAGCTATTTAAGCTGAGGAACGGTGTTGGCACATAAACAAATGGGTATAAACCGGCCATGAATAAATTGAGGCTGGAAATTAGGAGGTTTGGAACCACTGGGGGCTCACAGGGGCAGAGGGGCGAGGGGGGGACTGGGGCAGGGGGCCAGGTATGGGGTCCCCCCCGCTCCAAGGGCACCCGTCCTTGCGGGGCCAGGCGCTGAGAGATTTAAAATCTCCCTTCCGCTTTCATCTCCCGAAATCTCCTTCATTCAAATAGTCACAGCGTGATCAGGAGTAATAAGCCTATTACAGAGCAAAATAAAACACAGCAGCCTCCCCCCCTGCCCACCCCCCCAAACCAGCCCCCCCCCCGCCCTCCTGCCCTCTTTGGGGCTATTAAACACAACCTAAAGGAAATTCAGATGTGGAGAAACCAATGTCACCCCTTCCCCAGCTCCCCCAGGTGTCCCCCTGCTCAGGAAATGGGGACAAAGTGGCTCCTGGAGCTGGGGGGGTGGCAGGGAAGGGTCCCTGGGGTGCAGGTGCCCACTGGCCCCTTGCACAGCTCCTTTCTGCATTAATCCTGTTGCTCAGCTGGCTCTGTGGCCGGCAATGGAGTTCACACCGGGAATGTTTAAGGTGGTTTTCCATCCGCTTCTCCCTCTCCTTGGGCAGGAATCACTGCCAAGCCCGGAGCCATCCCTCGGGATGACAGTGACAGTGCTGGGCAGGAGCAGGACAGGGCCACCAGGGGGAAATTGGGCCATGTGCTGGTCCCAGTGTCCTGGAGGCTGATCCCTATTCCCTGCTCGAGAGGCAGAAGTCACTTACGGAGCTGGGAGGGGATGGAGCTGGAGCTGGATGCACACCTGCGTCCACCCAGTTTAGGCCCAGTGGGTTTGGCCACCCCAGACCCCATCCCACTGCCCTGTCCCACCACCTCACCAGTGCCAAGGTTGATTTTAACCGTGTTTTCAAATATTTTCCATGGCAGAAGAGACCGTCCCCAAACTCCCTCCAGGCTGTGCCGGAGCATCCCAGCATCCCACCGTGGCCAAGCCCTGGCGCTGGCAAGGATGAGATGGCATTCAGGGAATGCCCTGTCCCCATCAACCCCAACCCCTGGGAGGGTGGCAGTGACAAATCCCAGTCCCCAGAGGCTCTGGGGTTGTCCCTGGTGGGACAGAGTGAGGACGGCGTCGTGGCTCACGGAGCGCCAGTAATGCGGGCCGGAGGGACCCCGCCGTACACACAGCACCTAAATTATTTAATTTCTCCAAACTGCTGCACCTTTATAAATCATTAAAAGCTCCTTTTGATCTGTGTTAATGAGGTTTCCTGAGTGCGGGGCTGGGAAATGCTTCGGCGCCAGAAAGCGACGCCGCTGATTAAAAAAATCAAGAGGGGGTGAGTGGGAGCGTGGGGGGCACGGGCAGGGGCTGGGGGGCACGGGGAGGTGGGCACAGGGCAGGGGGCACAGGGGCTCCCCAGGGCCCAGCCAGACAGTGGAGGGGCTTTAGGGATGCCCATCATGTTTATGTTCTTTCTCTTTCAGTTTCCCTTTTCAGTTTTCCTTCCCTTTCCTCTTTCCTGGAGCTTTCCAGCTGGGGAATGCCAGCAACATGCTGGTACCTGGGAAGTGCTGGTGCCAGGCTGGGCTTCTTGGTCCTCCCGGTGCTCTGGGAAACAATTCCCTGTTTGGGGAGCAGCGGGATGGGACGAAAGCCCCGGGGCTGCCACTGGGAGCCTCAGGAGGGTCCGGTCCCGTTGGTGACCCCGTCGGTGACACCGTGGGAGCGCCGCGGCGCCGGCCCTGACAGCTTTAATGCCGATATTTATCTGTGCTCCAAAGCCCCGAGCCCGGCTCCACACTCAGGAGCTGCATCACCAGCATCGGGACAGCTCCCGATGATGGCAGCTGGGTTTGGGTTTGACATCGGCTGGGGACACGGTGGGGACAGACAGGGGTGGGGATGGGGACAGATACAGGGATGGGGACAGGGATGGGAATGGGGACAGAGACAGGGATGGGGACATGGATGGGACAGGCACGGGGACGGGGATGTGAATGGGGATAGACACAAGGACAGGGATGAGGATAGGGATGGAGATAAGAATGTGGATAGAGACAGGGATGGGGACAGAGATAAGGAGAGGGATGGGGACAGGGATGGGAATGGGGACAGAGACAGGGATGGGGACAGGGATGGGAATGGGGACAGAGACAGGGATGGGGAAATGGATGGGGCAGGCACGGGGATGGGGATGTGAATGGGGATAGACACAAAGGCAGGGACAAGGATAAGGATGGAGATAAGAATGTGGATAGAGACAGGGATGGGGACAGGTATAAGAAGAGGGATGGGGACAGGGAGGGGAATGGGGACAGGGACAGGGATGGGAATGGGGACAGAGATAGAGATGGGGACAGGGATGGGGACAGAGATAAGGAGAGGGATGGGGACACGGATGGGAATGGGGACAGAGACAGAGACAGGGATGGAGACAGGAGTGGCAGGGGGGGATAGACAGGGACAGTGATGGAGATGGGGATGGAGATAAACACTGGTATAGGTACAGGGATAGGGATAGGATTGGGGATGGGAATGGGGACAGCATGGGAATGGCGACAGAGACAAGGATGGGGATTTAGACAGGGACAGGGATGGTGATGGGACTGGGGATGGAAATAGGGACAAGCATAAGAACAGCAGGGAGGCAGGGATGTGGTGGGGATGGAACGGGGATAGAGACAGAGATGGAGATGGGCACAGGGATGAGGATAAGGACTGGGGCAGGCATTGTGGCTAAGAAAAACAAATTCCATGCAGACCCAAGGGGCACTTCCCCAGCCCTGGCATCCCTGGAGCTGCTCAGGGAGCAGCACTGCCCCAGCTGGAGCAGGCGAGCTGCACCCCCAGCCCGGCTCAGCGGAGCTCACACCTCCACTGACGGATATTTCCCTTTCCCTCCTTTTAAGGTAAATGACAGAAAATCCCAGGACAGCCATCAGCCTCCGAGGTAACCTCGTCCCGCCTCGGCCGCGTTCCCACAGGATTCAGCGGCTCCTGTTACCTGGGGCAACGGCGGGGAAATGACGGCTGGCATCTAAATTGCCATCATTATGCTCCCGAGCCAACACTCCCCATTTACACTTTATTGTCATCTTTTGCTTTAGGGAGATGCTGAGATATTACAGGACGGGGTGACAGAGCGGGATGAGCGGGGACGAACCAGGAGAGAGGCGCGGAGATAAATGGGGACCCCCGGAGCTGTTATTCCAGCCTGATTGCGGATCCGCAAGCGGAGCCGAGCCCGATCCCGCAGGCTGTGGGGAGCTTTTAGCACACACAAGAAAATAAAATTTGTTTAAATGCAAGCGCCAGCCTGGCGGGGCCCGGGCACGTGGTAGCTGGGAGAGGATTCCCACCAAAACGGCGCGGAAGCAGCTCAGCCTCCTCCTGCTGCAGGGATGCTGATGGAAAAAGGGAACTGAGCCTCACCAACAGCTGCTGCTGGGCTGGGGCTGGGACCACGCTGTGGGGCTGGCACCCCTTTGTGGGGTTGGCATCCCTTTGTGGGGCTGGTACCCCATTGTGGGGCTGGTACCTCAATATTGGACAGGAATCCCATTGTGGGGCTGGCACCTCAATATTGGACAGGTATCCCATTGTGGAGATGGCACCCCTTTGTGGGGCTGGTACCTCAATATTGGACAGGAATCCCATTGTGGGGCTGGTACCTCAATATTGGACAGGTTTCCCTTTGTGGGGCTGGCACCCCTTTTTGGGGCTGGTGCCTCAACATTGGACAGGAATCCCATTGTGGGGCTGGTACCCCATTGTGGGGCTGGCACCCCTTTGTGGGGCTGGTACCTCAATATTGGACAGGTATCCCATTGTGGGGCTGGCACCCCATTGCATCTCCTGCACCCCACTGCAGTGAGGTCACTGGGGTCACTCCAAGGATACTCCTGGGCACCCCAAAGCAAAACCTGCTCTTGGCTCTCCAAATTCCAAGTTCATTCGCCCTCCCCATCCCACTTTTTGCACAAAGGAAATGCAAAGTTAAACTTGGGATGCCACCTCCCCATCCCCATAGGGGTGACTGCAGTGAGACAGGGCCAGGGGGAGGAACGGGGCCTTTCAAGTGTTTGCAGTGAAAAAAAGAGGAAAAAAGCAAAGAGTTCAAAAACTGAGCAACTTTCCAAGGAAGAGCCAGGGTGGCTTCACCCTCAGCCCCACAGTGCCATGCATGGGATTGGGATTGGGAGATTCCTTCCCACACAACAACAAAACACCTCCCTGAGTGGGACCCCAGAGCTCACAGTGCTTGGATAAACCCAACCAGAGCCACAACCCCACGGATGCACCCGGAGCTGGGAGCTCCACATGACCCAGCACGACACGGACACGCTGAGTGGATGGACCCTGCCACGATGCCAAGCATGGAGCAGACAGGTTTTTCCCTCAGACTCATGACATCACCCTCTTGTCCAGAAAAAAAATGCAGGTGTCAGAAAGAAATTGTGTTTTTGGCACACAAATATTCCATTTTCCACATGCCACAGCCCATCCAGGGGGATGAACCCCCTCTTGGGCAGGTGGAGCCTCTTTTGGGGGAGCTCTACCAAAGCTCCCTGGAACTGCTCCAGCTGCTGCAATTCCCACCACTCACCCCTCATTAGCATGGATGCTCGTTAGCCCAGCGCTGAGACTAATCAATACTGCCATTAACCGACTCCCTGGAATTAATGCGCTTGAACCTGGCAGGCCGCAGGATATTGGTCATTTTTCCACTTAACCTGGCAGGAGGAGTTTTTCCCTGTGCTGGTGGCTGTGGATGACAGAGGGAAAGCTGGGACAGCTCATCCCTTCAGCTCCTGGCTGCTGGCTCACCACCAGCTTTGTGCTCACCACCACTTTTTGGTCATCCCAAGCTTGTTGGAGACTCTCTAGGGGTCTCCAACCCTGTCCCAAGCCATCGGGTTGGAGAGCCTAGAGAGGGTTCTGGGGTCTCCATCACAGCATAGGGACACCCAGATTGTGACCCTCTGGTGCCACCCCATTCCTGCAGCTGCTCCATCCCTTCTGCCCCAGGTTCCTGGCCCTGGAGCCCCGGGCAGGCACAGCCAAGCTGCTCTCCAGGGCAGCCCAGAGCCACCCTCCCCTGCTGCTCCCGCCGCCTCGCAGCGCCTCTGGCTAAACAGAGATCAGAAATGTTAGATCTTTCTTAACATCTCCTGCCAGCACTGTCAGTGGCCCTCTCCAGAGTACCAGGGCCCTCTGTTATGTAAACACAGCACATTCTCTGTCAAAGATTAAAAAAAAAAAAAGCCTCATTTGCACATAAAAGCAGCCTCTGCACTAGTTACGGGCACTGTGGCATGTAAGGAAGACTGTAGGTTAAATTCAATAATAAAGTGGGGCAGCACAGAGGTCCTGCTCCAGCTCCTTCTCCCACAGCTGCTCCAGCCCGACCTGCAGCCACCAAGTGGTGCCAGTCACAGGTCCCTGGGATGGATGGGGACTGAGGAGGCACCCTGAGCCCAGGCTGGGCTGTGCCTGAGTGACCCCAGGCCCCTCAGACCACCCTGGTGCTCCTCTGTGCCCTCTTCATGCTCATGGCACCCCAGACTCCACCATGCCCATCTCCTCCCCTTGGCACCCCATCCAGAGCAGGGCCTGCTGCCCCACATCCCTCCCCACACGTTTTTGGGAGCTGGCACCACCCTCACACCCTCAGCACAGCTCTGCCATTGCCACGGAGCAGCTCCACACAGGGAACCACACGGATCACGGATGTGACACCGGATCATGGATGTGACACCGGATCATGGATGTGACACCGCGGATGTGACACCCCTTGCTGCCAGCCCTTGGTGACTGCTGTGAGATGGCACCGGGGGCATCTCTGGCCAGGGCAGGGAGTGCCAGCAGCCCAGCCGACTCCGGGGATGGCGGCAGCCAGCCGGGCCCGCGGCCGGTTCCGCGCAAATCGAATCAAGAGAAACTGAACTGCCGGAGAGATGAGGGCTGGGAAGTGTCACAGTAATTGTGTTAGTGCCAGCAGGGCTGTGGCTGCTCCAGGAGCCAGGGGCACGGTGAGGTGGGCATGGCAGGGTGGCACAGAGAAATGGGCACACAAGGATGGTCATGATGGGATGGGCACGGCAATGCCAGCACAGGGGCTCACCAGACACCCACATCTGTCAGGCCCAGGGGGAGGGAGTGAGGGTCCAAGAGGGATCAGGGCGAGGACCAGCAAACCCAGACGGCCACAGAGCCAGGTGGCACGAGGAGTCACAGCGATGGTTGACAGTGAAGGTGACAGGGACACCGGATTCCACCAGAGAGAGGCGATTCACTCCCAAATCACTGCATGTCACCATGCAGCACCCATGTCCCCATGGCCATCAGCCTGGGGATCATGTCACCATCCAGCACCCGTGTCCCCATGGCCATCAGCCTGGGGATCATGTCACCATCCAGCACCCGTGTCCCCATGGCCATCCGACTGGCACACATGACCCCAAAGACACCAGCCTGGCACCTGTGTCCCTGCGCACGCTCAGCCCTGTGCTCGCCAGCCCCGCTCACGTCTGTGGCAGCCGGGCACGTGCCAGCCGTGCGCGGGATCACGCGTGCTCATCCGTGCTCCGGCGGCTCACGCTGAGCGCCCTAATTACCGCGTCTGGCCAGGCGGGCGGGCGCTGATAACGGGCACGGGACGGAGCTGCCGGGGGTTATCAGGCGGCGACAGCCGGGCCCCCCGCCGCCCGCGCCGCAGCCCGCTGGGACGGCCGGATCAAGGCGCGCTTTGGGGGTCTCCAAGGGGCGGGGGATGGGGTAAACAGCCCCCCGAGGGGTGACCTCATTAGCACGGCCGAGCCCCAGTGTTGTTGTGGCTGGGCCTGGCACGCTGCAGGCAGAGCCTTGGGATGTGGGGTCACCACGGTGTCGGTGCCAGCCTCTTGTCACCTCCCTGCTGTGCTGGAGGTGAGGGACGTCCACCCTGCCAGTCCCACTGTCACCAACCTGGAGGGAGATTTTGGGTGCTGTGAGGGCCTGGGTGGCAGCAGGAAAGGCCACTGAGGAGATAGATCAATGTCACACTCTGGTCTCTGAGCCAAACCAGCCACTGTCCTGGCAATCCCCAGAGCCGTTCCATTTCTCTCATCCCAGAGCCACAACCAGGACATGGCACAGTCCTGCTGTGACGCCAGCATGGTATCCACTGCTTCCGTGCCTCAGTTTACCTGCCCCAGGGCTGGATCTTCCTGCATGCCACGGATCCAGGAGCAGGAGTAACAGAGAAGGAGAACATTCCCCATCCTAACTGGCTAAAGACACACAAATTAACATGGATAAACACAGACTGCTGCATTATTTCACTTATTGGCCACTATTTTCAGCCAGCGGCCGAATTCCGGGCAGGCGTGAGATGGGTGGCAGCAGGGTGGGGGGGTTGGCAGGAGCACTGGTGACTCTTTAACCTTGGAGCACTTGGCCTGGCAGGGAATTTGGGGCGAGCAGTGTCGGTAATTTGATCGGCAGGAGCCGGGCAAGCGCTGGCCCCGCAATCACCGGGAAAACGCCGACGCGGTGGAAATCGGCCGCCGCTGCCCAGCGGGAGCGGGCACAGGGACACGGCTCGGAAGGAAGGACACAGCGGGCACCTGTGTGCCCCCCACCTCTGTTCAGTGCCACCCTGGCACTCCCAGGGGGCACCGGTGGGTTCCAGACCCCCACCAAATGACACCACTGTCCCTCTGTCCCGGCAGTGCGGGGCTGCAGAGCCAGAATTTATCACACCCGCCCCAACAGCTCCCTTTGACAGGGTCTCCGGGGAGGCTGAGCAATGCCTTTCGTCTGCCCAACAATTAATTATTTCCTGGCTAATGATGAACTCCGACTTGCCAAGCAGGGAGCGGCTGCGTGGCAAACCCTCCCTTCACCCCACTGTGCCCCCTCGCCACCACCCCTCCCACGGCAGGGTGGGATGTTGGGGTACCCAGGGATAAGAGTGGGCTGTGAAACCTCCCTGCATCTCACCATCCTTCTCACAGGCACGCTGCCCACCAAAAAGGGCGCCCCAAAAGCAGGAGGATGGTGCTGGGCAGGCAGGATGGGTCCCCTCTGGCAGTGCCAGCAGGTGGGTGCTGCTCTGTGCTGCGGCAGCAGGTGCTGGCAGCACTCTAAGTGCCACTGGCGGCAGCCCTGGAGCGCTCCAGGAGGGGATAACTGGCTGATGGGGCTGAGCTAATGGAGAAAATCCATTTAGGATCACTCGATACTCTCCCCTGGGCTTTCATTACACCTCAGGGCTCCGCAGGGCACCGGGCCCTGAGCCGGCCTCTGCCAGCCCAGATCCCATCGCTGCCGGCTGGATGTCTCAGCAGAGGGACTGCAGGGATGTGGGGAGGGATGTGCATGGGGAGGGATGCAGGGAGGGATGCAGGAAGGGATGAAGGAAGGGATGAAGGAAGGGATGTGCATGGGAAGGGATGCAGGAAGGGATGCAAGAAGGGATACGCATAGTGAGGGATGTAGAAAGAGACGCAAGGAGGGGTGCAGGAAGGGATGTGCATGGCAAGTGATGCAGGAAGGGACACAGGGAGCCTTGTGCACAAAGCCTGCAGCCCTGAGCTTGTAGCTGCAGGTGACAAGAGCAACGCCAGCAATGCCTGCGAGGGACAGCGACAAACTGGGGTGCGATGGGGCCTTGCCCTGGAGCAGCTCCCAAGGAGCTCGGCCTGGCTCAGTGCCACAGGCAGCAACAGCGACCCCCGGGGCTGCAGGCGCTCAGGCCAGGCTCCCTGCAGTGGGAAAGGCGACAGAGCCATGAAAAGAAGTAAAATAATTATCGGGCGCTGGCGGCTCGGGCTCCCGCCCGGCGCGTTCTGTTTAAGGCTAGTTAATAGCCAGTGTTCTCTGGTTAGGCCTGAATGACATTTCCAGAGTTATAATAACTGAGCTATTACTCGCCGTATTGATGCATTCCCCCCGCCGGCAGCGGCTCATCCCGCGCCGTGCCGCCCGGCCGCCGAAAGCTCCTTTAGTCAATAGCACTTCTATTTTTCATTACTCCCTGGAAATGTGGCTCTTGGAAGCTCATCCGTCATTCAATTACGCCCTGGTTCAGTCCTATCATACACGTGTCATAAAGTTCCTCAGATCTGAACTGCTGTTAATTTTCTGCGCCATCCCAAGGGGATGCCCGGGACGTGCCTGGAAAGCAACCAGGCAGCCGAGGGCATGCCGGGTACGGGCGCTCCCGGGAGCGGGGGCTGCGGCACTGCCCGGGCACGGGGGGCTCCAGCAGCCCAGGGGTCACCCCAGAGCTCGGACATCGTCCCTTCCCCGCGGCAGAGGCAGCGGGCCTGGCGCAGCACGACCTTGGCAGCGCTGGGAATTTATTCCTTGGGTTGGTTTATTCTTTTATCAGGTGTTGGTTTAACAGGGTGAGCTCCCCCCCCCTTCCCCTTTAATCCTATCGGCATCTGTGTTCGGCACGTCCGTACCCAGAATAATCACCTGCCTGGCAGATTTGTCACTTCACCAGATGTAATCGGGGAACTTTTCTCTTTTTTTTTTCCCCTCTTTTTTTTTTTTTTTTTTTTTTTTTCTTTTTGAAACTCTCCTTATTTTCTGTTTCTTAGAAGCTGCAGCTCGCGGGCAGAGGCGGCTGCTGCAGGCAGTACCTGTTCCAGGTCACCCTCCCCAAACCCAAGGGTTTGCTCTGCTCAGAGCTGGGGTTTGGCTGAGGGGAGGATGACAGGGCAGTGGCACCGAGGGTGGATGCCAAACGCTGTGCCATGATGGCTGTCCCTGCCATCCTCTGCTGGATGGGCACAAACCCTGAGACAGAGGGGGAAAGGGGCACAGGATGAGGCTGGGGGATTTTGGGGATGGGGATGCTCAGCCAGGTCAGGAAGATGCCAGGTCAGAGGGACACAGAGGTTGCTCACAACATGTCCCTGCACAGATGCCAAGGACCATCAGGTCCTTCAGAGCCTTAAAAGCTCACACCCAAGAGGTGATGTTGGTCCTGCTCCCCTTCACACCCCTGCAGGCACCACTCCTGCTGTCCCACCATGGACTGCCTGTGGCTCTCTCCAAGCCCTGAGCATCCCTGTCCGTGCTCTCCCGTCCAGGGCGTCCTGTCCAGTCCCCTCAGCAGTGCCTGGGTGGTCTCAGCCACTCCACGTGTCCTCCCAGCAGGACAATGACCTGGTCACCGTCCTGCTCCTCCGCGCTCCCACGCGCTGCTTTCCCTAAGCCCGGACGGACACACGCCCGGGTGGGACAGACACACGCCCTGCTGTTGGAGAACACCCTGCCACTTGTCAGCCCCCGGGACAGCCATGCTCCTGCCAGGCCCCTTCCTGCTCCTTGGGACTGATAAGCAAACATTCCCATCAGGAGGATGAGGCAGGAACAGCCCAGCCACGAGGGGACAATGCCCGAAGTGTCAGTCATGCTGGAACAGCTTTTACCTCCGTTCTGATCGGGGAAACTGAGGCAGGGAAAGGAACTGAGGCAGGGAAAGGACTGTGGGTGTGCAGGGTGGGATGTGTGAGCTGGGCACAGCCTGGCATTTCCCTTCTCCCCTCCCACCCCAGGCTCCCGCTGCTCTCTGGGCACCGCTAATGACCGGCCTAATTGATCTCTGACGAGGCACCAGAGATCGATGCTGCCGGATCCCGCTGCAGGCTCTGTGAAAAGCCATTTCTCCTGCCCGGCCGGGCAGCACCGCCCCTCGCCCGCAGGGAAGCGCCCATCGATCGGGGCAGGGATCGATGGGGTGGGCAGGGGATGGAGGGGAAGGGGCCACCCCCGCCGAGGGGAGCATCCCCCGGCACCCAGCGGGTCCTTGTCACCATTGCAGGTGACACAGGGCACAGCCAGCAGCCGGGGAAGGGGAAGAAGAGAAGAGAAGAGAAGAGAAGAGAAGAGAAGAGAAGAGAAGAGAAGAGAAGAGAAGAGAAGAGAAGAGAAGAGAAGAGAAGAGAAGAGAAGAGAAGAGAAGAGAAGAGAAGAGAAGAGAAGAGAAGAGAAGAGAAGAGAAGAGAAGAGAAGAGAAGAGAAGAGAAGAGAAGAGAAGAGAAGAGAAGAGAAGAGAAGAGAAGAGAAGAGAAGAGAAGAGAAGAGAAGAGAAGAGAAGAGAAGAGGC